>NC_048303.1:17779631-18079631 GCF_013100865.1 Trachemys scripta elegans | reverse complement strand
TAGGAGTTTGGAAATGTTTGAAAATTTGTGTACACCCCCCCTAATTTTTTTTCAAACTTAGGTGCCTAAAATTAGGGCTAGTCAAAAAATTTCTGCCAAAACTCTCAGTGGAAAAATGAACTTTTGACAAAAAAAAAAAAAAAAAATTCACAGAAAGTGTTCACTTTCCACAGAAAATTTCAAGTTTACACTGAAAAAATGATAACCCAAAAGAGTTATGGCTGAAAACTGAAAACTTTTTGATTTGGGGATTTTTGATGAAAAGTCAAAATTTTTAGTAGAAACAAAAACAATTTTTTGAGCAGTTCTAATCTACAGCCGAATTTAGGCACCTAAATAAATGCCCTGATTTTCATTTACTTCAACAGGAGCTGTGGGTACTCAGGCCACATATTTAGTTGCCTTATCTGTATATAGGTACCTAAATTTAGGCAACCATTTTTGAAACTATTGGCCACATTCAGTGGATGGACATTTTAACCATTTGGCAATAATATTTTGATACAATCATTCCCTGTAAGATACAAACTGTTCCTAGTTTCAGAGTAGCAGCTGCGTTAGTCTGTATCCGCAAAAAGAACAGGAGTACTTGTGGCACCTTAGAGACTAACAAATTTATTAGAGCATAAGCTTTCGTGGACTACAGCCCACTTAATATTTTAGGTGTATTTTTTTGAGAAGTTATTTTATAATCTATTTGTTGTCATTGTAAATAGCTCCATTCACTGATATTTCTGGGTTGCACAAGAGGAGCCAGTCTTGATCATTACAAATTACTTGTTTCTTAAATGAGTCAAACAAATACCCACCACATACTTTCACCAAAAATTTGGGGAGCCTTTACTAGGGCCGTTTTGAAATGCTGGAATGTTATTATTCTGCAAAAAATGACTTGTCCTATGCAGTCAGTCATAAAGCAAGCCATTTTTTACAGAATAGTAACGTTTCTGGATGCAGCCTTCTCACAGCATTCCCTGGAGCGAGTCTCTGTACTGAAGTGAGGCCTGACCTACTAAGTAGTTTTTTCAAGAAGGTACACTATTCCCTATTTAACTAACACACTAGCTTTCAGCCGAATAATCTATACACACGTGCTTGCTTTTAAGGTGCAACAGCACCTCTCCTCGGCCCTCTCCCTTCTCCCAGCCCTTATAAACATTTTGCAGCAATGACCCAACCCATTGCAGTATCACAGTTGCAAGCTATAAGGACAGCACAGTCTAGTGTGTACAGCACTGAACTAGGACTCAGGTGACCTTGGCTCTATTCCTGGCTCTAGTATTGAGCAGCTGCATGATCTTAGGCAAGTCACTTTACTTAGCCTCTTTTCCCCTCACACCCTTTGTCTCATGTATTTAGAGTCTAAGCTCTTTGGGGCAGTGATTGTATCTTACAATGTGTCTATAGAAGGTGGCAGCAGAACTCATTTGCCTGAGCTCATCATCTCCTCAGCAGCTTTCCCGAGCCGAGCAGATTTCTGTTTTCTTGAGGAAAGGCTTCCTCAGCAGATGGACCTATTTGCTGCAGAGCCAAGATCTTTCAGGGCTTACACAGATATTTGCTGTTTCATATGGTAGAATGCAGACTGCATTTCTGTTTGGATTGCTAGTGTATTTTCTTATGTTTATCTGGAAAATAAATTTAAAATATATACTATTATTATTCTAATGAGAATTGACTCTGTTTTAGCATAAGCTTTAAGATACCTGGCTTCCACTGATAAATCACAGGCTATATTTCTGGTGTCACTCAAAAGCACCCTGAATATGTCCTGATCTTGGATGGCAAACTAAAAACGCTGACTTGCCACCCTAACTTCTGATGAACAACACGTCAGACAAAAAGAAGGTGTTTCTGTTTCTTTTTAACACTAATTTTACTGCTTGTGAACAGTGCCTGAGTGGCAACACTGGAAACTAAAGTTATCCACAGGGCAGGTACAGCACACGGAGGACTGCAGGTTTCACCAAACTCCCCCTCCCCCCAACCCCTCCACTGACATACAACACTGGAACAAACCATGAGCCCATCAAGTCTTGTCTCTAGCAGTGGCCTGTAACTGATACTTCAGATGAAGGTGCAGTCCCTTCTGCTGCCTGACTCCCTCATTTCAATAATACACCCACCCAAATTATGCAGTGACTTTACAAAGAAAGAACAATTCCCAAACCCCAGTCAACCACATGGTAATCAGTGTGAACCTGAAAGCACAAGGTCTGATATTGTACTGCTACACTGATATGGTGGCGCCCCCTCTAGGAGGAAAGGGTAGTTTAAATCTCCATGCCCATCAAAAGCTTAGACTTTCTACTGATTCTGCCAACAAACATTTCAACTGGTGCCAGGCCTGAGGGTGTTTTTTGTTCTGTACAGCGGTTTAGAGATTTTTTTCCTTCCATAAGGAGGATTATGCACACTGTTGATTAGTCCAAATTTTGGAAGCGACTGAAATACTTTCAAACAGGACTTTAAGGCATTCCACATCTGTATGTATACTCAACTCACATTACTGCTAATGGGTTGAACATGTGAGTAGACAAGAGACTAGATCCCAACCATAAAGTTGAATAAAATGCAAAACTCTTATGTGCTTGAAAAAACAGATGTATGCACCTCCTTGGAGAGGGATGGGGGGGGGGGAAGAGAGAGCGAGAGAGAGTATGACTGAGTGAATGGGGTGACTAAATGTTTAACATTCATGTGATGAGTTGCAAATTAGGTAAATCGCAGGATTATTCAATGACCTTTCAGAATATGGCTCATATCCAGCCATTATCAAAAAGAATAAAAAATGGATGGATTAAATGACTGTAGAAGGTTCTAACTGTAATTTGATTTGTGGTCTAAGCACATTCCCCAGCAAAAAATGAAAAAAAAGGTTAAACTCAATTCTACACTGCTTTCCCCATTCAGTCGTATTCCTTTGTCTAAGGTATAATAGTGACTAAGGCCATATTGAACCATAAGGGAGAGATTTTTCCAAGGCACAATGGGGAATTCTTGATTTTTCAAAGGGATCTCTGGGATCTCTTCTTAAATGCATGAGACATGGTTTTAAGGTACAGTGATTTTGGGGAAGGCCATTTTGGAGCATTGCCAAGGGAGCAAGAACAAGGGGAAAACTAGAAGTAGCTATTTTTCTTGGACATATTTATCATCTGCCCCTGTGTTGATGGGCCTAAACAAGGAGCTGCAGGGGACATACCAGGCATGCCAGCCAACAAAGGTGGGGGTGAAGACATAGGTCTGAGGATTGGGGGAATAAAGAGGATGGGGCAGAGGGAGAAGCTCCAGAGACAGTGAAGACAAGCTGTTGCAGCATGGGAGTGATGCAACCATTTGCTCTGTGAGCTGTTCCTGACTCAGCACTGAACCGGCACATCAAGGTTAAAAAAATCCGGGGTTCACACAATTTTTTAGCCTGTTGCACTTAGTGAGGGTTTGTAAAGAACAATGCGAAGGCCTTTTCAAATCTGAGAACCCAGAGTAAGGCATACAGATCCATATGGATATAAGTGCCTTGGATTTTCAGAGGTGATGAGGGCTCAAGTCACAGAAATATTTCAAGTGTATTGAACAATATTGCAGACAGAAGCCAATGAGAGATCAGATGCTTGGCCCTTTTGGAAAACAGGCCACTTTTATTTGGATGCCTACAGTGGACTTGACAATTTTTTACTTGAGTATCGATATCCCAAACACTTTCCAGTCATTTCACCCACTGCTAATGCCATGTCTGGGTAGGAGGGTACTAACCGGCCAGAACATCCTAATCAAAAGACCCTACACATAATCAACGGCATAAAACTCACTACCTTGCAAGAATGAAAAGCTAAGTCTGGCCTGCTGGGAATTAAACCTGTTGTTGCACAGGACACATAAAGCCCCAGTTCAGCAAAGCAGTTAAGCTCGAGCTTAAATTCAAGCATTTGCTTAATTCTGTCCTTATTAGGGTGACCAGATGTCCTGATTTTATAGGGACAGTCCCGATTTTTGGGTCTTTTTCTTATATAGGCTTCTATTACACCCCACCCCCTGTCCCGATATTTCACCCTTGCTGTCTGGTCATCCTAGTCCTTATTCAGCAAAGCACTTAAGCACAAGTTTAAAGTTAAAGTGTTTTGCTGAATCAAGTCCTACAGCAAGAAGGCCTGGGTAGTCTATTCTCCTCACAGTGTGTGTGTAATGCATGTGCATAAACATTAACAGTATTTTTTTAGATGCCCACCTTCAGAAAAGAATAAGCCAGATGACTACATTCGGCTTCCATTCCATTAGCTCAGAGAAGCAATAAAACCCACAATGGAGTTAAATATTACCAACAGCGTGAAAGAAAAAAAGTCCTATCAGAGGTTTCGAACCACTGTGTCTCCATCTTTTTTCTCTCTGCTGTTGTTCGATGTGCAAGCATGAGACGACCCACCGCAAGCATGAAATTAGAAATGTTGAGGGCTATTAAACTCTGTGGATTTTCACAGTGGTTCAACACAAAGTTCTCCAGCACAGGTGTTCCTGTAATTGTAATACACTTTGAAAATTAACAGTGTTCAGTGGCCCACAAACTCACACTGCTTTCTCCATGGTGTTCTGGTTTAGTATTAGGCTGTGATATAGAACAGGTGAGGATTCTTGCTGGCTTCAGATTGCCTGAATATTTTCAGTTCCCTTAATGCTGGCTGGGCTGCTTTGTTTATCGAGATGAGTTTCTTTCCTTCTGTGTTTATACAATGAAATATCTTTACAGTAAAGGAGAAAAATGGCTTTATAAGGTTGAGGAAGAATGGTCTTGTGTTTAAGGCACTGACTGGCTTGGGGGACTTGCTGGCTTTAATTTGCAGCTCTCCCACAGACTACCTGTAGCCAATTCCTCTCTCTCTGTGTTTCCCCTATAAAATGGGGAATGATGATACATCTGTCTGTCTTGTTCATTTAGATTTTAAGTTTTTCAGGACATGGCCTGACTTTTACTCTGTGTTTGTACAGTGCCTGGCAAAACGGGGCCCTGATATTGGCTGGAACCTTCAGGCATGACAGTAGCACCAAGAAAAAAAAAAGGAATAATAGTAATAATAAGGCTAGCCCTACAACTGGGAATCTCCCATATGGTTTAATGATGGTTTCCTAAAAGGACATGGGCGCAGGCTACGAGAACAAGAAGACAGGATTGGAAGAGACCATGATAAAGTTTCTGTAACCAGAAAAAGTCTGATCTTGTTATTGAAGTCAATGAGCAGGAAGAGGTCCAGAATATTTTATCTCTAGGTGTCTCTGTGTTTATCCTAGGGAAGAGCAAATTAGTTCTGCCAAAACACAAACCAATGTGTTCCTTTGCACGAAATCTGGACTGGACCTTTTTTTGAGGTTCTAAAACGCTGTGATAATTTTGTGCCCTGTTACTTTTCATTTTCACTCACCTCTTGGTTCCAACCAGGACTGGAAGCGTCAGGCGGCAGAGCCAATCCCCAGGCAACCTACGAGTGCAGCTGGCTTGTAATAGGCTGCCTGATTGGTTGGAAAAGTGAGCAGACCAGCTCTTAAACCCAGCAGCAGTAGCAGTTCAATGGCTGCTCAAAGCATTCACCCAAGCTGGGATAGCTCCTCCTTGTTCCCAGCCTCACCTCACGCCAGGTAACCCAGTACTGACTGTTGGTTCCAATTCCTGACCTCTGACTTTGGCACAGACCCCTGGCTCAGGCACCTGGCCTCTGACTCCAGCTCTGAGCCTAGGCTCTGATTCCTGCCTTCCAGCTCCTGCTCCAACCATGAGGCACAACTGCTGATGTCCCAGTCATATGACAGCAAGCACAAATGCCAGATTACCATGAGAGATGCTGATCTCCTGGTGCTATATTTGCAGCCCAGGTTTGGAAAGACAACAAATTTGATAACCCATGTGAGGCTGGGAGAAGCAACTGAAGCTTTGGCTGCCTTACTGATCTCAGCTGTTTGAGGCCCATCACTAAAGTGTTACATGGCCTTTTCCACTACCAGCTTTGGAGACATTTAAGCAAACACAGATTCATATCTGAAGGACAGCAAGGGCTTAGGAGACTGCTGGATAAGGGACTGGAGGGTGCAGAGCAAGGGTGGCAAGAAACACTGATGCTAAATAAAAGTGCTGAACCATGTAGAAATATAAAAAGCAAAGGTAAAAATCTTTAAATGAGAAAAAAGTCTCTCCGCTCCCCCATCTTTCAAAGGAAGGTCTGAAAACACTCCAACAACATGAGCTGGTTAGCATAGGACTGCAGGAAGGAATCATCATAGATCCATAAAGGTTAAGGTCAGCTGGGACCAGTGATGGCTTGAGGCTTCTGAACTTTTTTGGGGGGAGGGATAGCTCAGTGGTTTGAGCATTGGCCTGCTAAATCTAGGGTTGTGAGTTCAATCCTTGAGGGGGCCACTTAGGGATCTGGAGCAAAATCAGTACTTGGTTCTGCTAGTGAAGACAGGGGGCTAGACTCATTGACCTTTCAGGATCCCTTCTAGCTCTATGAGATAGGTATATCTCCATATATGAACCAATTCAGACTATTTTACTGCATTGGATCCACTTTTGGCCCTATTGCATCAGGTAGAAAATCCTGTAAGGATGAAAGTGGCAGAGGAAAGGGGTTGATGAAGATTTATTGTCATGGTCTCTCCATCTCCAAGCAGCTCTCATGTTGTGGGAAGTATCACGGAACCAGCTGATGACAGTTCTGCAGCCCAGCCAAATTTTCTGCTGAGTTACTTGGAAGGAGGAAGTGGAAGCCAGACCTGTGACCTTCAGTGGACTTCCACAGCACAGGAAGCCATGGAATCTTTTCTGCTGAATAAGGCTCTTAATTACAGCAGCTAGACTTCAGAAAGGTCAGTGCTCTGTTCAGTAGTAGCAAACAGCTTGTCCTTCAGCTTCCGTCATAAAGTTTCCTTCAAGCCGTTACGTAAACTAATGTTAATAAATGCAAAACTATGTTGGATTTCATATTGTTTTACTGGTGGCAATTAATTAATTATTTGAATGTCCACTACCTTAGACATCACAATGGGATGATATTTTCACGCTAGCGTATTATTGAAAAGTACAGCCCATATTTTTCAAACAATCAGTTCCTCAGACTAATTTTATGTGGCCCAAAATGAAGATTCTGACTATCGGATAAAACCAGAGAAACGTTAATAGATCTCCTCTAAATTACTAATAATACCTTCACTGAGAACTAACTGCAGCCATGTTACTACAAGGGGAGGGAAAATCACAATGGTTAACTTTCAGAAATCCCTGGAACATCTTCTTCATAATTAATAAATGAAAAATGTTACTGCAGCTAATCAATAAAATTGTTAGAGAGAATTGATCGGATGGGGAACTCTTTTTGTGGGTACAATTTTTCACCTATTCAGAACAAAAGACTCCCTGGGGTGCCATCAAACTGATAGACACTTAAGAGTCTGACCCAAAAGGGGAAAGGGAAAAAAAAAGAGAAAGACAATTAATTAAAACCTTGGAGAGTGACGTCTGCTTTGAGTTTTGCAGAAAGGAAGCAGACTCAGGTGTGGAGATTGTTAATATGCTACTCTTACTGGTCAGTGTGAAACGACAGTGGATAGCAAGCATTGGGAGGTACTGGCCCCCTACTTTCCTTTCTGTTTTGTCCTGTGCTTTCACTAGACAAAGGGGGGGGTGGGGGGGGGGGAAGCAAATCTAACCCTGGTGTAACTCCACTGAGTTCACTGATGATTTCAGTGCTCTACCTCAGGGATCAGTTTGGCTCACTGTGGCCTCTGGTATTGCTATGAGAAAGAAATTGCTACATCTGATTTACTGTGATCTGGCACCAGGTTGCTTACACTGATAGTTAAGAGCTAGTTTATTCTATAATATTGGAAGCATGGACATGCTACTGCAAGCTGATCTGCAAAAGCAGACACCTGCACAAAAGTGGAACCCACCTGACTTCACTTGGGCTTAGCACAAACGGAAGCCCATGACCATTGTGTGGCTGCAAAGGTCCATCTGCCTGGATCAGTTAGCAGGACTGAGATCTGCCACCAGGTTAGGGAATAACTTACCATTATTATGTATATTACAGCAACATCTAGAGGCTCCTTTAGAGATCCAAACCCCATTGTGCTAGGCCCTGTACATAGTAAGAGACGGGCCCTGCCCAAAGAGCTTACAATCAAAATAGGCAAAGCAGACCAAGGACAGAAGAACAGAAGTGGTAACATCAACTACAACTTAACTTTAACTATCACCGTGCTGTTGCCAGATTCCCCGACATTAATATATTTGGCATGTAGACAAAGCCTTACAAATGTTCTGCGTATAACTTGCAAAAAAGGATCGTGGGGTTGTATTGTTAAAATGTACCTGCTTTTAAATAAGCACAGATCTCTGAGGCAGGACTAATGCCTTTTACTCCATTTCGAACCCACTTGAATATTGTGGGTTGAAAAGTTCAGCATGCTCTCACTCCTGTGCTACCTAGTGTGTGTTCTGCTTAGATAAGGGCATGAAAGAAAGGAGCACAGAGAGGAGAGCCATTGAAATGGGAAGAGTGAACGGTGGGGGGGGGGGCTGGTGGAAATTTGGGGGGCGCTTGTAAAAACTTTAAAAAAAACAACAGTTTTCATTTTGTTTGAAACTTTTCACATTTACTTCATTTTTTAAACAAAACCATTATAAAACGTTCTTTAAACACGTGAAAATTTTATTCGCATTTTGAAAGATTTCATTTTGAATTTTTGTGGGGGTTTTCCCCTCTCCTTTCATTGGCGGGGGAGAGGGGTAAACAAGTAAGAAAAAGCTGGAAAATCCCCCCCTCCCCCTTCCCCTCCCCACACACACACTTTCCACCATTTCAAAGACAAAAATTGAAAAATATTGACAATGGGGCAATTTTTCCAGGGAAAAAAATGCTTCGAACCCCTATTTTTTGTTGAAAAAGCTTTTAAGTCAAAATTTTGAGCAGCTCGAATGAGTGCTTAGTTCATGGCAAGCAGGGCATGAGTCTACCCTGCATTAGCTTGCTGCTCACTAAGTGTCTGTGTGGACCGGCTGTCATGCGCTAACAGTTCCCTAGTGCGCTTTGACCTACTCCCCCTTCAGAGTGACGTAGATTAAAAAACACTAGGGAATTCCTAGTGTGCATTAGCAGGGTCCACATGGCCACTGTCCAGGGCAGGCTAGTGGGGGGTAGATTTACACCCCAGCTTGCTGTGACCTAATTATTCATGTAGACAAGCCCTGAGTGTGGCTTCCCGGGGTGTAGGACAGACAAGGGGAGCAGTCCAGGACAGGGCATGCTGTTCTTTGTATTAAAGCATGAGAGTTTGTATTTAACAGATGCTATTTTTATTCCAACAGAACAGAAACCAGAGCTGCCATGGTTGGATCTGCCCCTTGCAGTCCAGGCCCCCTGCCATCCAAAATGGAGGCCTCCGAGCCTTGCACAATGACAGCTAATCCACATACCGGGCAGAGGAAAGAAGCAGTGGGGACTGGGTGTGACAGTTTTCATTATAGATACATAACTTCTTAAATATTACCCATGTGTACATTTCACAATCGTTATCATGACTAGGGGGCTCTGGGTTCTTGGTAGAGCCCTCACATGCCAGCCTTTGGTGAATTATTGGGCATATACTTCACCCCAAAAATCCTTGTAAAACGCTGCACCCTCTGCAAGCAGGCACAGAGAGGTTCCTGGGTCACAGTGGGGAAAGCTGCCCCTTGGATCTGCTCTGACTCCACCCCAGTTTCAAATGAGTTGCCTGTGGATAAAGTGCAGCAGCTCCTTAAACGCACCCAGCTCCAGAGAACCTACCTACTAGAACCTAAGTGGCTCCCCACCTGCCTGCAATGCTGGCCCTCCCCCATCCTCCATAACACCAAGCCTGGGCAGGGGGTTCTTTCACTGGCCTCTCAGGGATTGAGTCGTATTAAGAAAAAAGGAAACCTGAGATTAAAGTAGATTGAGGGTGGGCTAGGGCATGTACCCGTGAACCCTGAAGGTCCTGGGGGCATCCAAAGGCTTATGACCAGAAGCTCCAACCCTGAAAAGTACAGAAGCGACGATGTTGTAGAGATTCTAAGTGTCACAGGAGTGAAGCTTCTGCACTCAGGATAGGGCAGGATAGTAGAGAAGGATGGTGGGGGAATAGCAGCTGGAAAGGAAAGTGGGTAGGAAAAGGCAGGTTGTGCAGTGTTACCCTGCAGCTGGTTGATGGATGTCCCTAGAGCAGGCATCCTCTGGGGGCAGCAATGCAGGACTCTACCTCTTCCTGTTCCCCCAACCCAACCTGCCCAAGTTCTAGCTTGCTCTCTCCAGCTCTCAAATGCTCCGTTACCCTACTATTCACTCTCCCTCCTCCACAGCTCCACTGAGGTGCTCCTTCATATACACATAGCCCCAGGAGAAATAACCAACTTCCGTTTGACTGGAATTTAGACATTTGGGGTTTACCTGCACTTGAATGAGATCTGGCTACTGGGATTATGGATAAAAGCTCAAGGGTTTTTCAGAGCCACTGGATAACACAATAAGCAGGGAATAGAAAGCGGGCAGTGCATCCTCCATACACATACTGACCCTTCAGAGGAAACGCATTCTGAATCAGACTTAATGCTATCTACAACTTCTTAATCATGTTGGGGTATCTACTGGATGGGGTTTTGGGTGGGCTAACCTGGTGTAGTTAGGAGCTGTTTCCTGATTCAAGAGCTGAGTGTATAAGGGTCCAAGCACAAACCTAGACTAGTTCCATGTGAATTATTGCACTTAATTGTACTTTCTCCTGGGAAGGGCTGAAGGAAGGTGAGGTTCTGTGTTTCACACTGTGGCAGTACTGTATGGCTGGGGATTTAATATTACATCATGGTCCATGGAAGGCAGGGAAAGGTTTAGCATCTTGAGAGGTGGAATGCAAAAAAACCCTAGTGAGTTCAGCCTGTAATGTGTCTTTTAGGGACTTACATTGCTGATTAACTGTTAAATCAACCGATTAATTGTGTGCACCGGAAACCAGTGTGTGGATGTAAGTTGTTTGGGTAAGGTGTATGTATGCAACAGAAACTCCCCTGATGGCATTGTAGGGAGAAGGGGAGGCATTTACTCTGCTGCTGGAATAGACAAGCTACCTACTCCCTTCTCCCTGTACTGTGTAAGTGGTGATACAATCTTTCAGTCTAAGGATAAGGGGCTAGATTCTCTGCCCGTGTAAACTGGAGTCAATAGAACTGCACCAGTTTACAACAGATGAGAATTTGGCCTTAGATTATCTAAAGAATGTGAACCCTTCCCTTTTCACCCTCCCACCCCCACCCTGCAACAGCTTCTTTAGTGTCAGTTGAGTTTTTTCATCAGGATGTGCTTGAGGCAATATCACATTTCACCAGATCAGCTGCAAAAGGGTGGGGGACACGATCAGACTCCCAATTTCATTTCTTTGTCACAGAAGATGAACAAATCTCTCTCTCACTCACTTTCTCTCTCAGCATCATTGCTTCTTATCTTCAAAATACCAATAGTGACATACTAGTGTAATTAAGGTAGGGTTAATGGCCAGCAAAAATAGAGATTTTTAAAAATGTTATACCCTTTCCCACAACATTAACTTTATATTACGCTTTTATGCATGTACAGTTAATTAAACTGGGGCCATGTAAGTAATTCCAGACAGACTCTGCAGTGCCTGATGAAGAAAGTCTTATGTGAGTCACATTGTCATGGGAGTCACAGAAATGGTGGTGTTAAGCCATCTTCCATGATTGCTGCAGTTTCAGCATGTTTACTGTCAGTGCTGAGGTCAGCTTGGAGCACATTTTGGTAGGTTGTGGGCAGGTCCAATAGCTGGGAGGACTGGAAGGGTCACATCACGCTAAGCAGCTCGGTGGCTATTGTCGGAGACAAGGAGGGGATCGCACTCAGTTTGCTGGGAGATCTGGGTTAGGGTTCTTGCCAGTGGGTTTGGAGCAAGTAAAGCATCTTGGAGTGGGAGTTTGGTTGGGTGATCTGAGGGAGGAGGGATGCTGCAGGCAGCTTTAGCAGATGGGTGAGGAGCGTAGTTTGGCTGTTTTCAGGTGATTGTTGGCAGGAGTTGCAGGTAGGTTCAGCAGGCAGGTAAGATTACCAGAGCGAGGTAAAGCAGTCTGTTTGGGGTCATGGAAGGACTGCAGATGGGCTCAGAAGCTAGTCAAAGTATTTGTTGTCAGGGGTGTTTATTGTAGGTCCACCCAACAGTGTGTGGTTGTCTTTGTGCATGTGTGTGTGCATCCATGCAAAGATTTCTGCTCCCTACTCCTTTGCATACATCTCTCCAGATTTGGGGGGGGGGAGGCGGGGGGAGCTATCGGAGGAGTCATGCCTACATGTCTTTCAGTGCTCCCCAGTTTTCTGGCATGTGGGTTTCAGGGGTGTTTCCTTGGCCATTAGCCTGCTTTGAGGAAATGTTCACACTGTAACGAATCCATGGCCAGAGAGGACAGACATGTGCAGCACTGGGGGCAGAGCCCAGAGCTAATGGAGAATTCCTGGTAGCGGTCAGATTGCTAGGAGTTATATTGGTGTGTAGGTGATATCATCTGTCATGCTTAGCAGTCAGAGGGCACTAGTACAAATACACCCTGAACACTAGCATTACAAAGAACCTCCTCATTTTTATCAAACTGTTGAGGCAAAGCCCCAAGTACAAGAAAGTTGGGTCTGCATTTCATGATTGGTCTCCTGGGTGGGGCTTTCCCACCTTCTGAGTACACGGTCCTGGCTCGGCTCCACTTTGGTGTAAATTATGCCATTTCTGAGTGGGGGCTCTCACAGTGAGCACTCGGGACGCACTTTGGGGGCAGAGGAGTGCTGGTGTTGTCCTAGAGTGTTTCACTCTCTTGAGGAGCATCGCCCTTGAAAAATTTCTACTCCTATCTCACTCTTGTGGATGGGTGGCGCTTGGGCACGGCTAGTGGGGAAGACGTGGCAAGCAATTCCAATTGGCAATTTGGTCTCTTGGGAGACAGCTTCTAGCAGCACTGGGCACTACTTCCATCCTGCCTCAGGGTGGGGTTTGGAGTGACAGGACCTCAGTTGCTCAATTTCCTCTTATTAAAATAAAAATCAACACATCTCTAAAATCACACTGGAGATAGCACTGGGATTCTTATCAATATCCCCCAAAAGCTGGGAGGATAGCCCTGGCTGTTCAGTAGCAAAGCTGGTTTCCTCCAACAGCCTGACACTGTCTTGTATGGATACCTTGCAGAAGTGGACAGTTTCCCAGGGACAGTGGGCAGAGCTACAGTAGCAGCTGTAGCAGAAGTGGTGCTCTTCTGCTTAATGAACGGGAACATCCTGAAGATCCTCAGTGAGTGGGGCCCATAGCAATGGCTCCAATCAAATTTTTTCCTCCCCCACCCTCTTCTTTCCCATTACATCTGACATTTCTGAGGCTGAACTTTGTTACAGAGAACTACTGAATGTCAGTGGACTGGGGAAATGAGAGCTGGACTAAGTTATGGTACACAAAAAGATAGCATGAAAAATGTGAAGCACGAAGTATGGTAAGAGATCTCTGAAAAATTTGGCAGTTCCTCACAACAGGTTTTCATGCAAACATTTTCTTTGCCATCAGTCCACACAGATTCACATGCCAAAAGTTCCAGGGTTTCACTAATGCAGGTAAAACAAAAACTACAAAAAACAGCAGGCCTTCTGACACCATTGCCTATCATGCTGACAATACTGTCTCATTGGTTCCTTGTCCTCCCCCTTATAAGGTGACCAGATGTCCTGATTTTATAGGGACAGTCCTGATTTTGCGGGCTTTTTCTTATATAGGCACCTATTACTCCCCACTCCCTGTCCCGATTTTTTACACTTGCTATCTGGTCACCCTATCCCCCTATGTCTGCCTGCATCCACCTGTCTCCTGTCTTACACTTAGATTGTAGGCTCTTCGGTGAAGGGACTGTCCTTTTGCTCTGTGTTTGTATAGAGACAAGCACAGTGGAGTCTAGGTCCTTAACTAGGGCTTCTAGGTGCTACCACAGTACATGCAGTGAACAGTAATAATGTGATTTTGATGCAAAACCAATAATCATCCTAAACTTATGAATCTTCTGATGAATCTGGTCTGAGTTTTCAGCTTGTAATAAGACCCAGATCTATGGTCAATAAACCATTCAAGGAATTGCTGAAAGTTACATTGTCTGGCACTGCAAAGATGGATATAAACACAGGTGAGCAGTTCAAAGCACTAATCACCATTTGTAAAGTACTGGACTTGATTCACCATGCATTATTCCAGTTTTATACTGGTCTAACTCCACTGTCATCCAAGGAGCTACATGGTCTTAAAACAGGTCCAGTGCATTTTAAAATGAAGCCAAATCTACTGTCAGTAAACTACTAACCATGGGCTTTCATGGGTGACTCTCACCAGGATATCTAAGCACTCAAATGGAAAGGAGGTGCTGGCATTTGTATACATAGTTACACGCTACAAAGTGCAGAATGGCGATTACATAGATCAAATTACAACATGCAAGGTTTGAAATCCTAGAGGTTCTGATCACTGATAAGAGACCTTCAGTTCTCAAGTGAGGAATTTCAGGTGTTAGCTGAGACCTACCAAACTGAGCACACTCTCACTTCAACATACTGCCACAGAGCAACAGGATGGTTGAGAAATCTTTGGGGTATACTTGAAACAGCTCTCATATCTGTTGATACCGAAGAGCAAGGTGAAAAAACGATTGCTCCAGGAAGAGATAAGGGACTGGCAGAATCTGTAGCAGAGTCATTGCAGGCACCAGCCCCCCGAAGTTACAAACCTCAAAACCATTATGCCAAGGTGGCTAAGCCCGTGCTGCACCTGGTTAAAGGCACAATGTAAACCAGCCAAGAAAGCGTCATATCCCGGGAAACCCAGAAAGATTCATGCCTACAGAATGGAAAGGCAGCCCAAGGTTAATTAAGTGATTCTGAGCAGTATTTCACAATCTACTTACTAGCTATATGTCCTGTTATTTCAAAATGAAGAGAGGAATTAAAGCCGCTAAAAACAGTGTATATAAGGGTAATGCTCACACTAGTCTGTCGGTGGCTATGCTAGTGTCTGTACTGAGCATGTTCAGTGGGAGCTAGAGGGCTGCAGAAGTCCGAGTGGAGGCAGACTGAGCTGAATGTTCATGGCAGCTAATAAATATGCTGGGTCTGATTCAATCTCACCCCCACCCCATCTGACTGCTCTGGCAATACAAAGCAGCTATAAAATTGTCCTAGCTGCTTGCCCTTTGTGCAGGGGAATCCTTGTGTGACAGGCTGGTTCTACTCCACCTACTTCTGCCCCCATCCCCCACAAGCACACAGGGTGTTCCAAGGTGGGTTGGGAGTGCGCTTCCTGGATCCTGGAGGGCCATAAAGCCAATGTAACATAGAGCATCCCTGAGATCCCAGAAGCCCTCAGGATCAGGGGAGTGCAGAGGTGGCAGAAATCTCACATGGCCCCTGCCCAAGATGCACGGCTCAAAGCTTTGGTGCTCCTGAGAATCTAGCTCTCTTTCCTCCCCCACCCCCACTTTCCCCAGTAAACCTGAGTTTGATCCTAACAATAACTGCGCCATACAATAATTTTGACTGCTCTTCCCCTAGTGACTGTAAATGAAAATACAAAAGGGTTCGCTTGTTCTACTGTATGTGACAGGAGAGCACGGAGGGAAAAATCTATTTTCTTATATGAACTGTGCTGTGCACATTTAATCCTGGGAAGGGGACTCAGTGACCGATGGTGAACAGCTCCCCTTTACATTCAATGCATGGATTGCAGACTGTAACAGCTACAGAATACAAATGATAAAGACCTATCCCTGAATTTTTTGAAGGCTGTCACAATCTATAAAAGTCCTTTTAGAAATGGCAGCATTAACCCTTCTGTGCCTTTGCACAGCGCTTATCCGAGCAATTACAGACCAATGTAAATTTGCTTGTGAAATAACATGCAAGGTATTTTCCCATAACAGAATAATTTGCATTACAGAGGCATGTCTGTGCTGCTACTGTGAAGGCTGGATAAACTTTTCCATAACAAACCAGTCATTCCGGCTGGGAAATAAGTCCTGTTTTAGGAAGTTTATAGGGTGATAAATGACCATAAAAGTGCACTTGAAACACATACTTGCCATGCTCTGAGACACACTTTTTAAACTAATTTTATTTTATTTTTTAAAGTGGTTTGATTGTTGTACTGTGCTTGGAAAAAGTGTGCTTGGGTTATGTTGAGCTGCAAGTCCATTCTGAGTACTATGTTTCAGGGCCCATTTCTTCTCCAGTTTTAGTCAAAGACAAAATTTGCATTGATTTCAATAGAAGCAAGATTAAACCCTCCCTTTGTAAAATCTTTCTTCTATACTGTGTATGTTATACCAAACTCAGGTCCTGACCCAGCGAACACTTAAGTATGTGAATAATTTTAGGCAAGTGAGTAGTCACATTAACTTCAGTGGTACTGCTCACATGTATAAAGTTAAGCAAGTGCCTAAATTTTTGCTTGATCAGGGCTTTAATCATTCTTTGTACTAGGGCAGTTAATTTTGCACACGGTCTAAATTAAAAAATAAATATTGAATTTCTATTGTTTTAATATATTTAAAGGTTAAAAAATAATTAAAATAAATTCACTGTTTTAAGCATTGTGATAACTAGAAGGTTTTGAAGTGCATTATATGGCTCAACTGTGGGTTTATTATTTTGCTATTATTATTTTCCAGGGGAAATTAAGTGGTGGAGAGATTTAACTTTCAGGAGTGATGTCTACTATGCACATACAGTGTAATCTTACTGTCTGTGTTACTATGGCTGGAATTTCTGGAAGGACTCAGCACCCACAACTGAGGCCAGATATTTTTTTAAAAGAATTCAGGCTTGCATTTAGGCACCCAATAAGTGGCCCGATTTTCAAAAGAGCGCACTGGGTGCAGAGTTCTTTGAAATTCTGGCCATAATTATTGCAATGGAAGTTGCTAGGAGCTGAGCATTTTTTAAAATCTGGCACCAGTTGGGGGTGCTGAACACTTGAAAAACCAGCCCCATGCTCTTTGGAATTCTGGATTATCTATGCCTTCCTGGGTAGAGCTCAATCCCCATAAGGGCTGAGAATACACAGTTTCACACGGTAAAGACCCGCTCTGGAAAAGATTTAAGAACATGCTTAACTTGCTGCATGTGAGGAGTCTAATTCTTTGTGGAATCGAGGCCTAAATATCCTTACTCTTCCTAATACATGCTCATGACAGTGTCTACTTCAGAGTGGTTCTGCTCTCCAACCCAAGAGACCCAAGGGGAGTCTCAAAGAGTCTCTGAAAATGGTCTGTTTGCTCCAACCTCTCATAATCTCTTCATCAAGCCTCACTCCAGGCTTTCCCCTCCTACCTTGATCCCCTTTCTCTTTGCCTCTGTGCTGTCTCCCTCACTCTTTTTCCTTCCCTTGTCTTTCTATTTAACTAATCCCCTGCTAAGGACCTCTCCTCCCCCAATAAAAATCATGTAACTAAGACGACATTTGCTGCCATCACATTGGTTGCTCTGTCTATATGTTCTCCTCCTGTCCTCTACTCTTCATCTGTCTTGTCTATTTAGAGAGTAGGCTCTTTGGGACAGGTGTTTGTCCATTGCTGAACACAATGGGGTCCTGATTTTGGCTGGTCCCTAGGCTCTCCCCTATTTGTTTATTATTTATTTCTGTCTTTCTTTTCTTAAGTGAAAACACCACAGTTTTCACCACAGTACTGTTTGCACCCATGACACATTTCCTTACATGGCTCCTGGAAGTTCCAGAATTAAACATCACAACGTTTCAATACGTGTGCCACAAAATTAAAACAGAAAATGCGAAATAAAGATTCACATCCATCTTCAACAGGCGGGATAGTTGTGTTATAACAGCATGAGTCAAAGCTGCAGGTGAGCTGAAGTCACTGTATTTACTCTGGATTTGCCATGGTGGAAATGAGAGCAGAATGTGTCAGGATGATTGTAAAACGGTGCTGCCTTTTTTTATGGTCCTATATTTACAGTAAAAACTAGCGCAGCATGTCACTTTCTCAAGAAGTTTGGAGACTTAGGAACACTCCCACCTGCAGCTCCAACCAACAACATTCACCTCAATCTGCAAACATGAAAGGCACAGAAGTAACTGAGCAGACCTCAGGTCAACCTATGGGAATCAATGAACAATTAATTACTATCATCAAGTGGTGCTCTACTCAGAGAAGACAGCACACTTATATTTATCAATTACTAATTAGTAGCTCTTGCCTGACAGTTGTCTGTCAGCCAAGAGAAAAGCCTCAGTGTGTGGCTTTCAAAGAGGTCAGTAGCTTTGTGGTAATTAGGGTTGGGCCAGCTTGTCTGGAAAAAGATATGAAGCCTGATCTACAGCTCAGGTTTTTTATAGGCTATGATCTTTAAAGGAGCCTTTGGGTGCCCAAACCCCCTTGCAGGTTAATTGGTGTTGGGTGCCTAACTCCCTTAAGATCCTGAAAATTCCAGCCCCAAATCAGTTTTACAGATTTGCCTTGGTTTAGAACGGAGATTTTTCTTTTGTTGCTCTTTGGTGCCCTGCACAGGGAGTCTACTAATGGTGGTAGCGGTGATGTGCATATCAGAACCCTTCCGGCTGACACAATAGCAACAGGCCCAACAGTGTTCTCGGGTGTATCCTGCTCTTGTTTTGTTTTGTAGTAGATTGGTTTTGTACAACAAAACAAACCTGACCAATGAAGTTTTGCAAAATCAAATCCACGTCTATATTTTTTCCAATTCAATATATTATTTATTACATATCTAGTGTCATTCACATTCATGGCATGCCATGCTACAGAATAAGATAGAAAGCCTGTTGTAAAGAGCTTATCATCTATGTTCAGTCAAGAACAAGAAAGGGGAAGAATATGGGACAAGACAACTTTCCAATGCAGTTACTTAGGAAGTTTAAAACAAATGCCTGAGGGTAACAAAGAATTTTTTCATGTCCTATTTTTATTGTTTAGATTTAAGAAGCTCTAGTTTGAGGCAGATTTTGAGAGGGGATTTAAAATAAAAGATGGGAAAGAGAGGAGGACCAGCACTGGAAATGTTCATCCAAATGTAACAAACTCCCAGAGTTCAGCCTGAATGGGACTCCGAACAGGAACACACATGATAATAGTTCTAGAACACCAAATCCACACCCTGTTTTACCAGGATTGCCAATTCTCATAATTTCATTACATCTCATAATATTTGGTGTTTTTCTTAATGCCCCAACTCCTGGAGTCATTTGTTTATGTGCGAATTTCAGCTTTCATGTAAAAGAATAAGTACGTTTCTAGTCCTCACGGTTATGGCGAAAAGCTTGAAAAAGTGGATGCTAAAGGCTCCCAAATGATCAGGCAAATAAAAAAAACCTCCCAAATTTATTATTTTTTAAATCACGATTTTAAGAAAATCTCATGACGTTTTAATTCTTGGGGTTCACAATATTTCTGACACTGACTAGAGATCATCCCAAGAAGCAAAGTCCAGAATAAGTTCTGAATTTTGAATACCTCCCAAATATACACCAGTGAAACTATATAGATGCCAACGGAACTACTCATTTAGGTCCTAAATTCACAAAGCGTTTAAACACTTGCTTAATTTTAATCAAGTGTTTGAATCCAGCCATAATCAGTAACGTACTAAAAAAGATAATTAAGCCCCACTGACTTTGGGGTGTTAAACCTGGTGTATGTGAAATCAGAATTAGTCTCAATGTTTCAAAGTACTCTTGAATGTATCCTCTGACTTGACCATCTGTTTAAGAAGCTCAAAAAAATTTAGCGAAACCTAAATTAATGGTTTGTTTTAAATACATGTTGATGACATTTTTTATAAGGTGTAGAGAGGTGCTGCCTCTCTTCTAAAGGGCTGCACTCACATCATTAGATCTATCATTTACAATTGTTTTTCCTGGACAACATTCTAAGGTTGTATTTGGCATTAACAAACTCTTATTCACTTTCCAGGCAAAGCTACTCGGCTTGCTTCTCATTTTTAAAAATAAAGTTTGTGCTTATATAATGGACTATGCTTCTGTTCTAATAAAATGTCATTTTTTCTTAATTTAATATTTATGAAGAACATTTTTTGTGTGTGAAGTACAATAGCTTTTGAGTTTTATTTAATTTTTCTTGGTAGAATTATGAATAAGTTATCATTTAAACATCTTTTTTTCAGAATTTGAATGTTAGTGAATCAATTTCATGTCAAGTAGATTATTGATGGAGGTAACCATTTTATCTCCCACAGGTAAGTGATCCAAAAGCACACTGTTGATCCAGACCCATGTCAAAATGTTATCACTGCAACAGCATTATCACTCTCAAGAACAATGGGAAACATTCCCCTGACTGCCAGGCCTTCCAAAGAGCAAAGAGGTATCGTAAGTTATCGTTTGTAATTAACTTGATCAAGCAAAACTCCCATAAATCAATCACACCTTGGCTAATAAATAAATCTTTGGGCAATTACTGTCTGGTAAATATATAGACAAGGGTGAGTACCCCAAATTTACAACTTTTCTTGCGCTGAATTGTAAGATCAAAGATGAATAATGTCAAAAGCGAATGAGTGACATTCTTTTAAATTCCACTGAAAATAAAATTTTCAGAAGTCTGCCCCATTAGTTCTGCATTCCTATTGACATTTCTTCCACTATATTAGGAGTTTCTTTAATGATTTTATATTCCCTCGGACTTCCTCTTCATTTTTCTTTGGCTGTATTTTTTTTTTTTTTTTTTTTTGTAACTGGTACCTTAGGATATGTTCTCACGGTGTCACCCTTTAGAAGCCACGAGACTCTGATGACTAAAAGCTTCTCCATCCAGCAGACTACTCACAATTAATCTAACCAGTGCCATGCACTTGCTTAATGGCACGCAGTTGCTTAGTCATTTCCTCCTTTTTGTTTTCTCTTGGTCCCGTGGAGAATAATTGCACTGATATGTGCCCCCCTTCCCCCCCGGCATCGTACAGATCTTTGCTAATTCCAGAGCTGCAGTTTTTAATCTAAGTCCTAATTCCAGGAATCTAACCATTCACTTTAATGGGCTACTGTCATTAGAGACTTTCCAAACACTCACATTTTTATTTTATCAGGCGCTGAGACACAGAACAGCAGGGTATACCTCCAGAGGAGGGTAATGCCCAGCTTTCAAATGCTGAAAGCAGCCACTCAGTTGCCTCATTATCCTACCAGCTAATAACATGTGTCTTGGGATGTCTGAGCAGGCCCAGAAAACGTTCTGAAAATACATTATTTTGGAAATAAAGGGAAAGATTCAATGTAGGGGTTTCTCTTCTTCCTACCACCCACCACAGGAAAACTGTCTGAGGAGAGATTACTGGCTCCCAATGGTCTTAAAACCAAAGGTCCTTTCTTCCTTGATACACTACATTATAACTACATTATAACTAGTGATGGGCAAACCTCCAAAAACTACAGAGCTTGGATAAGCATCCAAAAGCTAAGCTTCTCCACATCCAAACTGCATGGCTGTTCTGCGAACATTGCAGGCCATCCAGGGTCCCATTTCTGTTACAAAAGAGATCAGTGTCTGTCCTTATGTAAACAGTGAGTGGACAGAGCTCCAGAACAAGGGGGCCCACATTTGTTGTTGCCGTGCCCTGTAATTTGTTTCCTTTGTTCAGCTGTTTGAATGGGCTCTTAACACTTTCCACTCAGGACAACCCTCTCCCTGGAGGCCAATACCCCTCCCAATGGATTTATTTTCAGCCCAGAACACTCTGGGCTCTCTCAGCCCTTGAGCAGGGGCCCTTCTTGTGCTGTGGAATCCCATGTAAATGGGGGTCCTTGGGGCTGCTTCTCAGAGGGAAAGCCCTGTCAGCAGCCCTCTGAAACTGTGCTAATGGGGAGTTAGGAGAAAGGAGCAGGGTGGGCCTGCACAAAGCAGCTGTGAAGATCTTGGCCTTCAGCTGATCCCTGAGAGCCATGCCTGGGGCAGAACTTCATGCTTATTCCAGGGTGAGGAAAGGGCAAACCTCACCCTGCCCTGGATAGTGGAATGTGCAGGAATCTCTGCAAGGGGAGTTTTCCCTCTCCCCTGCTCCCTTCCCACAGCAGGCGAGTCAGTCTGGGCCTCCCTCAAGAACAGCGATATAGATATATATATATATATGTGCCGCATACCTGCCATTTGAATCCCCCTTCCCTGTGTCTCGAAGGCGGACTCAGCATACTACACTGAACAAATGTCCTGGAAGATGCAAACCACCTCCCCCCTGATAGAATGTGACACGGAATAAAACCCAGCTGAGGTTCCTGAGGTTTTGTTATTCTAAAGCAGGAATGAAATGGTAAGTGTTCTGAGGCTTCATTAATATGTTTATTAACTTTATCTGACTCATTCCCATGACTGCATTTTCTTTGCAAATAAAGCCCCATGGGATGGCAAACATATCCTTGGACTTTACCTTTTAACCTCCTAGTAACCTTTGTCTTTGTGCTCCTAGCAACTTTCAGGATCTAAAAGCATTAAGAGAAGGCGAAGTAATGATTAATGGTGTTGGTCGTCATCATTGTGAACTGGTCACAAAGCAGACTTAACTCCAGCATACCTGAGTAGCGGAGGACCCTGGCATGGGGAAATTCCCCAGGTGGCACAACAGGTGTTTCCCAGGGAAAAGGGAATGTGGGTGGAGAACCCTTCTCTGAAGAAGAGTCTCTGGAGGTTGTGGGCATACAGGAGTAATTTAGAGCTGCTCCAAGGTTTAGCATTGATATGGACATAAATCCACCTTTCACCCCTCCCTCACCAAACAGCAGCAAGTACAGAAGATAAGGGTAAAAGAAAGATATCATTCTGTGTAATATGGGCAAACAGTCTAACCACGGCTCTGCCTCCCTCCCAGTAGTATGCTTTTTTTTAAACAGATCATGATAATGGGCCAACTCAGGGTACTAAGGACTATCAATATGACTCCTTATGAAACCTTGCTAGGCCAAGTCATTTAAGCCCATAATAGCTCACTTTACCCATCAGCAAAATGGGTTTGTACCTCACAAAAGGATTCATCCTTTAAGGCAGGCAAAGTACTTTGAGAGTCACTAATAAAAAGGTGCAATATAGATGCAAACTATTGTAATGAACAATGAGAGAGAGAGAGCGCATATACCATTGCCATCCATGGCTGGAATCAGAATTGCTTAACTGTGTGCCATTGGCCCTACACTACCAATGGTCATTCTTCTTTAGATCAAGCACAAGGGCTGCACTTTTGAGTGGGGAGATCTGAGTTCTATCCCTGCTGCCTTGAAACTCCAGGTGGCCAGTAGCACAGGGACACCCAGAAAGCCCGACGTGGATCTGTTCAAATACCATTGCTCTTCAATATAAAAGAATACAACTTTGAGGTTTGAGTGTTACAAGCAAAACGGTTCAGGCTTAATATAGATCTGAAGTTCTCCAGTGCTGATTAAGCTATCTACAACCTCATCGGTAGAAGAGCAAAAAAAGCTGAACAATCCTGTCAGCATCAGTGATCTCTTTTTTCAAACAAAGCAGTCATCGCTCATAGATATATTTAATTCCAGCTGAAGGTACAGTGCCAGCTGATGACCTTTGTCACACCCCAGTGCTTTCTGGGATGTAAATTAAGGGCTTCTTCCCCCAGCTGGACAGATAATATGCACTGTACTTGTATATCCTGAAGTAGATATTTATTGTAAGCCCAGTGCTACTCTCAGCAGGGTGGATGAAGATAATAATGTCATTATATGCTCAGAAAATGCTTTGTAAAATTTGGTCAAGTATGCAGAAGACGCTGAATCAGATAACGTGCCTGAAAGGACGGTATAGCTGTAAACAAGGTTTAGAAAATAGCACCCACTACTTCTCCACAGGAGTATTGATTTTTGGTGTTGGAAAGGATCAAATTCAAATCTCTGGCACAAAGAGCGGCTGCATCTCCTCCACTGTAGGTCTTTTAACAAAGAACAAAGTCATGAAATGTTAGGGAGACAGAAAGGAAGACGAAGGCAGAGACCGGTCAGACCCCTTCATACATTTCCCATGGGAGTAGCCAGCTGCTGCAGTCTAGAAAGTATCACCTGGTTTTTGTTCATAGTTAAGGAGCCTGAGAGCAGACACTGTTCTGTAAAAAACTACCAGAGCTTCCTGTGGGTCCCAGGCTACAGCCCCTATTCACATTGAAGAGTCTCAGGGAGGCAGTAAGGCCTAGTGACTAGATCATTGAGCTGGAATTTGGGAGACGTGAATTCTATTCCTAGCTCTGCTGCTGGGTGACCTTGCATAACCTTCCCCCCAATCCATAAAACATGGATAATAATACTAATCTCCTTTATAAAGCACTGTAAGATCTACAGTTGAAAAGCCCTATATAAGGGCTAGGTATTATTATTACTACTCATTGGATTTGAGACCTCACCTATAAGTAAGGGCAGCTGCGTCGGCCACTGTTATAGAATTGGTAACTATAGGCCTTTATTAACTGTACCTGATAAACAAGTTTTTTTAATGCACCTGGCAATTAAGTTTCCCCCACCCCACCCTATCTTTAAAGTGCATGTGGGAGCTGGGACCTGTTCACAACCTCTGTGGAGCCGCTGGCCACAGCCACTCAACACATTAGGAATGAAGCACTCTTGGATGAAACCAGTGAAGCACTAGTTTATCTTTCTCCTCCTTTCTATTTCCCCCTACTCACAGTGGCCCCAATGCTGCTCCCACAGAAGCCCTGAGAGCAGGTCGAGGATCTGGTACTTCTCTCCTAACTATCCCCCATTCTACTCGTTTTGAGGATCAGTCTTGCCTGCTTCCACTGAAGTCTCCATATTTCATTCAAATGAAGCAGGATTGTTGGGTACACAATACATAGGATGACCATATTTCCCTATGCTGATTATGGGACACCTGGTAAAATTACTCGTATTCAAGCGAATTCAATGGCAATCAATCAGAACTATGCAGTACAAATGTTCAAATTAACATCACGTTGACTGAGCCCCCCATTAAAAAGAAATACTGTGTAATACCTTCTTATCTTGAAGGCTTTGGAGTTCACCTGGGGAGGGGTGAGACTCACACACTCCCATACACCTCTCTCACACAGGGTGGGTGACCAACCAACCCAAGCCTCTCTGCCTGACACTCTCTGCCCTCCATGCCTGGCTGGGCCACCAGGACAGACCCATCTCTCCTGGTACCTGGCATCTTCCCGAGGTAATACATGGGGGGAGGGATATGCAGGCTCACATGAGCCCCCTCCCCAGATTTCTGCCAGGGTTCACACCAGAACCTGGCCAGCAGCAGCCTTTCAGCACTGCGCGAGAGAAAATTGACAGGAGCTGCTTCCAGCTGCAGGGGAGGAGGAGCAAGGGAAGGGATGACTGGGCCTGTGTCTTTGCAGAGCTCATCCCTTCCTGCCCACACAGTGTCAAAAGGCAGCTAACACCTCCAGGCTGCTTCTGGCCACTGACATAACCCAGCCGCCTCCTGTCCCATCCCCGCCCCGGCTACAGCGCGGGCAGGAAGGGGTTAAACCCTAAGGATGCATTGTGCACCAGGGCCCAGGGAACCTGACTGCAGGGGCTTCAGTGAACCTGGCCAGAGAGGTGGCTAAGCAGAGGAGGGTGTCTAGAGGGACAGAGCAGCCCCATGTTCCCTGGAGGCAGGACTCAGGGTAGAGGGTGCTGTGGAACCTGCAGGTTTGGGGTGGGAACAGGCTGGAAATCCCTTCTCCTCCCCCCCGCCCGCACTCTAGAGCTGGCACACAGCGGTGGCTGCACTGACGGCCCGGCCGAGGGGGATGGCCCAACCCTGCATGCTGCACCTTCGCCCCGCCACCAGCCTTGCACACTCACCTCCATCGTCAGTCACTGGACCCCCTCTCCCACTCTCTGCTGGTGGGCAGGTTGGCTGGTGAGCAGGGATCTGGCCACCAGCAGGACCCATCAGTACTGATCGGGGGGGAGCATAAAATACGGGACAATTAGCCTATTTTAAAGAAAAATTCAGGACACCTGCGGGAGGGCTTAAATATGGGACTGTCCCTTTAAAAACGGGGTATCTGGTTACCTGTTTTTAAAGCTGGAGACTCAGCAATGCCCCCAGACATGCCTGGACTAGTGCTCCCCAAGCACATGGGATTGAGGTTATAAAACAGACACAGTGGCCACATGCAGGGCCCTTCTCCTGCCCCCACCTACGCTGCAAGCACCTAAGACACTGAGAAGAAGACAAGACTCCAACAGAGGAGATTAGTCCAGGTTTAAGGAACAAACCTGTATATTAAGGACTGCAGTATCCAGTGGGGTGAGAAAAACTGCTTAATCTAGATGTTGCCCAGTCTAATGGGGTTGAGAGTTTAGACTGTGTGCTTATATTTTATTTTATTTTGGTAACTAACACTGACTTTTTGCCTATCACTTAATATCACTTAAAATCTATCTTTTAGAGTCGATACATTTGTTTAACTGTTTATCTTTACCGGTGAGTTTGTAGGAAGTGTGTGGCAAATCTTGCAAAGGCTGGTGTATATCCACTTTCCATTGCTGAAGTAGTGAACCAATTAATAAATTTGCACTGCCCATCTTAAGCAGTACAAGACGGTATATTCCTGAGGTACAAGGCTGGGAGCTGGAGGGATTTGACTCTGATGCCTTTCTTTGTGTGATTCATGAGTGGCTCTGGGAGCATTTATGCAATATAGCTGGATGTATGGGGCTCCACATGTGGTTGTGCTGAGTGATCACACCGCCTGGAAGGGTTTGCTGCTGGTCACTAGCAAGGCATTGTGAGAGACAGCCCAGGCTGGAGAGAGATAAGGGGGCACAGCGGTTCCACAGTCCCAGGTTGCATCCCGGAGGCCACCCCCTCTCACTCTAGCCAAGGAGTTGGAGCTGCGCTCCCCCACCCCTTCCCAGGCTCTACCCCCTGGTTACTAGGGTGATCCTTTCAGGGTTGAAAGCCTGGATTTGACTATATGGCTGTTTGTTTAGGTTACACTCTTATTATGAACATGCTCTAGGCAGCAACATGGACGATATGCCCTGCAAGGCAGTAAGAACCCTCCCCCATGCAAACCTGGACCTTCCATTATGCACATAGGGTGCTGCCTGCCAGTTTGCTCCCCCACCCCAGCAGAGGTGGGTGGGAGAGGCAGACTTAGCCCCACTGCCCCCACTGGCTGAGAAGAGTACCTGCACTAGCCTGGTGGTAGGGGAAGGCTGGTGTTGCTAGCACAGGCCAGCAGCAATTTACTGCCCATCCCTTCCCAGAGCCAGGCTGAGGCCAGGGAGGAATTGTAACTCAGCATGAGTCATGATGCCTGATGGGGGCTTGCTCCAAGTCCCAATCTAGCCGTATAGCACTTGACAGCCACAATGCCAAGTGAATGCACCACCCTCCCTGACCAAAATGGAGCCCCCAGTGCTGTGTGGCTGCACGTGCTGCCTATCAATCTCAGCCCTGTCCTTTTTTTAAGGTTGCAGTTTTATCGCACACACAAGAAAACAACCATATAGGAATAGACCATTTATCGCAGCAACGGCCACTGCACTAAGTACTAGCATCCTCACTGGCATGTAAAACAAGAGAAGTAACCAATTACCCAGCTCCTACCTAGCATTTTCAGGTGAGGTCCCCACCACGCCAAGCAGTCAGTTATCCAGCCCTGCTGAGATGCTAAGGATATTGTCAGAATCTCTAGTATCCTCTATTGTTTCACAGTTGTGGAAATAGGTAAGAAAGCTTTCACTCTCCCACAAGTTGCTGCCGTATTGCTAGAAAACTACATCCAGTCCATGTGCACCATCCCCTGACAGATGCACCCTCTTCCCTCACGTCCACTGGGGCAGTGTAGTCACAGCTCCACCAGCCATATCCTTGGTCTGCCTCCACACTTATCCCTCTGTGCTTCTGCAACTGGAGCTCCTGGAAGGACTGCTTTGCTGTAGGCAGGGGTGCTGATTCTACCTGGTAGAATGCCATTCCCACCTACCCCATGCACCAGCTCCCACATGCATGGAGGCCGGGAGAGCGACAGACACAGGGAATGACTTGCCTCTATAACAGCAAAATCTTTGACATTCAAGAACACCCTTACAGTGTGCATGCCCCGAATAAAATGGTTTCATCTACAGTCACAATATCCTGCTTTAATTAGTCCAGTACGTGAGCGGAGAGAGGGTGAAGGGTGGAGAGTGAAGCACAAAAAATTGAGCTACATTGCATTAAAGACCTCAGTGATCAGATGAAAGCCCAGGTTAAAGAAGATAACACAGGTGACGGTTAAGGCTTAGACTGCTAACAAAGTGATGATAATTCTATGGCACTAATGGTTTCGATATGTCCGTTTCCAGCCATGGATGTCATGCCGGGAAAACCCAACTTCCGACATGAAGGGATTGGAATCTGATGAATAAATATGCAATTGTGCGCGTACACACTCCATTTCCAGTACATCTAGGCAGTGGCAATAATCATTAAGTATTCAGCAATGAGATAAAATCTCAAGTAGCAGGGCGGCTACTTACTCCTTCTCATTGTTCTTGTGACAAGTCTGAGATTAACCTGTATTTCCATTGCACTTCCAAGTCCTCTGTTTCTTATTCACCCTTTACTTGTTCTCCAGAGGCAACAACACCACAAAATAGCTGCTTTCAACTACCTGAAAGGGGGTTCCAAAGAGGATGGATCTAGACTGTTCTCAGTGGTACCGGATGACAGAACAAGGAGTAATCAAGTTGCAGTGGGGGAGGTTTAGGTTGGATAATAAGAAAAACTTTTTCACTAGTAGGGTGGTGAAGCACTGGAATGGGTTACCTAAGGAGGTGGTGGAATCTCCTTCCTTAGAGGTTTTTAAGGTCAGGCTTGACAAAGCCCTGGCTGGGATGATTTAGTTGGGGATTGGTCCTGCTTTGAGCAGGGAGTTGGACTAGATGTCCTCCTGAGGTCTCTTCCAACCCTGATGTTCTATGATTCTATGAAAAAGTAAGCCAAAGTTTGTAGCACATGGGAAGACTTTGCACACTTTTCTTAAGGGCTGTTGAAGGTCACTATCAGAACTGCCTTGTTGAGCTATGCATATATTTCTGGAATACTGCCAAAAACATATTCAGTGACACATCTGGTAGTGTGGTGTGCTGTATTAATGGTTTGGTTTTGCACAAAAGGTATAAACTATGGGGCAAATTCTGCCCTTGGATACACTCCGCCAACCCTTATTCTAGATTTGAGCTCTAAGAGACTAATCCTGAGGGTTGCTCAGCATTTGTTGTCAGTGGAAGTTACTTCTGCTGAGCACCAGCCAGGATGAGGCCCCAAGATTCAAGAAAGAGTTAATAGACACAGGTAAACAATGTTTCCCTCTGCAACTGACCAGCTGTGCGCACACAGCACAATGGAGTTGAAAGCCACTCTGGTCTCTTGTGCTGTGTGTGCACTGTCATCTCAGCTGCAAAGCAAAACTTACCAGCAGGTCTGTTCTCCATTCGCTGCACAGACAGCACAATCGCTACCACTGCACAGACAGCAGAATAGCTGTGGCTGGCTGCCTGGAGACACTGAGGTGTATTATACAGAATCTAATTGTCCTGGCCTTTTCTGGTTATAAAAAGTGCCTTCCCATTTGGAACTAATACACTCTTGCTGTACTTGCTCTGTGACAAGACAGGGTGAAGTAATGCGGCACTCTATAGAAGTAGGAGAGACTTCCCCCATTCATTTCAACAGCACATGAACACCGCATCAGAGTCTGGTTTTGCCCTTTGTAATTTTTACAGTTTTCATGATGTTTGGAAGGTGGGCCTAATGCCACAAATTTTGATCCAAACCTGGATCTGCAGTTTCCCAGGCTGCAAGGGTGTTTGGATCTGGCCTGGTATAGAGCCAGAATCCAGCAAACACATTTGGATCCTGACCTGAATTTCTTCATAATTTTCAAGGGTTAATATCTCAGGTTTTGAGTCTGGTCTTTATCTAAAGAGAGAGGCCAAGAGAATATGAAAGCAGCAAGAAAAGAAAAACAAAACAAAACGAAAAGAAAGACCAGTCCTGTCCACACTCTACAGATAAAACCCATGCAATTCAGTGGGGGAAATTTTGTGGATTTCAACAATGTTCCTTAAGGATCTTGGACATGTAAACACCTATGTCTGGTGAACTGGTTCAATCTTTATTTTTACTAAAAATAAATAATCCCTGAGCATTTGTCAATTCTTAGATCCAATTTTTTTCTGAAGATTAGGCATGGTCCATTTAAGCAAAAAACCAGAGGATCCCAACCTCATCCCTCCACCATCTTCCTTGTCCTCCTCCACCCCTTCATATGTGTGCTAATGAGTTTTGAAGGCAGCCCTGTGTACTGCTACTCATTTCTATCACAGAGTCTCCCCTCCAATAGTGGACGAATCATCCCATCTCCCCTCCAGTCTCTCATGTGCTAATAGAGTGGGCTGGGACCGTGTGCATCTTCCAGTGAAGTTCAATGAATATGCCCTTCTCAAATTTAGAAAGCATTCTTCATCTTTTACCTCAAAATACACCTCCAGTCATGCATGGCAACACAGCTTTACTTGAAGCATTGACAGGGTTAATGCTTAAACACACTCAGGGCCCGATTAAAAAAAGTAGAAACGGGCACATAACCACAGGCCTATTTTGCGCATACTTACCACAATTGCTTATACAAGTTAGGTTGTTGCCCAGGGTAGATGACCAGTGACACATACAACTGGCCATTTCTATGATCAGTCATGATAACGGTGTGCCTAAATTAACCTCACAGATGCAAACATATGGTTTCAATGTTTTAAAAATTTGTCCCTTAGTAACACAGGGTTACCAAGTGGATGGTTATATATCATCAGTTACACATGACTGTATGTTAGAATGCCTGGTGTACGTGATACTCTTCCTGCAGTATTTTATATATATATATATATATATATATATAAAACTTTTTAAGCAATACCACATTGGCGCTATTAGTTTCTGTACTGAATAAAGTTCCACGTAAGCAGACAGATATCTGTAGCCGTGGTTACAGTAAAGCAAATGAAGATCAGCCTGCAGGTCCTGGAGCACTTATTTCATAATGTCAGTTGTGGAAATTCACCATCCAAGTTATTGTCCCACAGGAATGCCTTGAAAATGTTTCCTAGACACAGTCTAACGGGAAGCAATATTCTCAGCAGCAGAAAATAAAATGCAAAAGTGGCACACACAAAGGCTAATGTTTAAAGTAAAAAATTCTACCCAAACAGCTTGCTGCAGATCCAAATCTTGTCCATCAACAATTCATTATTTATTCATATTCACATTGTACATACTGTTGATTTTTAAGAGCGAGACAATCAATAACCTGTGCATTGCTACCTCTCATAAGCACAAAAAAGGCAAATTGCTACCAACACCTGGGGTTAAAGCTAAGAAGAAATGAGCCCAGAATGCCAAAATCTTGTGGCAAATAATATCCAAAATAAAAAAATATATATTTAAAAAGAATTGTTCCACAAAAGAAAGATTAACTAGCCCTATTGTCTTGTAATCATAAATAAAATACAAGTAATAAAGGATAATTATTATTATTCTAGCACTGCAGTTACACCCAGTATTTATTTAGCACCTTTCATTCTATATACTTTCCAAACTTAATGATGTAGAGATCACTTGTCCTATCAGAGAAACACTCCTTTATCTGGGGAAGAACACATCAACTGTTTAACAGCCTGTGCTAACAGTACACAAAAATTGAAGACAGGAAGTGAAGACAAATACCACATCCAGTTAAACATCTGGGGGAAATGTAGGTAGACAGAATGTAATTACCTAAATTGTAATTTAGCCAAGTTATAGTGTTGAATATCCTTATTCTAGCAGAAAGTGCCCTGTGATCTTGAGTGACCATAATTTTTCTGTATTAAGCATCCTGGCCCCTTACTGTGGTATTGGCACATCACAGAGGCAGGTAACTTCCTCCCACTGCCCAGTAAGTGCCACCTATCAAACTACCAACACCACTACAAGTAACATTTATGTGTTCCTTTAATAATCTAGAAAGTGCATTTTCCAAGAACTGACCCAGCCTGACTGTTCTTTGACTGCATCCCAGCAGAAGGCATGTTGTAGATACCAGTGCTATCTGATGCACTACAGAAAACCTAATTTGGGCAATAACTTAAGGAACTCCAGTGAAGCACTGGAATGAGTTACCAAGGGAGGTGGTGGAATCTCCTTCTTTAGAGGTTTTTAAGGTCAGGCACAAAGCCCTGGCTGGGATGATTTAGTTGGGAATTGGTCCTGCTTTGAGCAGGGGGTTGGACTAGATGACCTCCTGAGGTCCCTTCCAACCCTGATATTCTATGATTCTATGACCCTCATTCTCTAGATGGGGAAACCTCGGGTATACTGCAGGTGTGACACACTTGAGTCCAAGCGATGGGATGAAAGCCATCTGGGATGGGCTTCCCCAAAGTGCTCAGCGTTGGCCTAACTCTGCTTCTATGGAAGTAAGTGGTGGCCAGCTCCTCAGCTGGTTGAAATTAGAGTAGCTCCATTGACCAGCTGACAGGTGCTGGGAGTTTTACCATGGACTTCAATGGAAGCAGAGTTCAGTCAACACGGAGTGCTTTAGAAAATCCTTCTGTATCAGCATCTCCTTCCCAATGGCTTTTGGTGGAATGGGGATCAGCAGCAGAACATATTCCTCCCTGAAGAATAAACATCGTATTTACAACTCTTTAGAAGGGAGAGTGTGGATGGCTACAAAAGAGAAATGATCACGCAATGGCTCAAGTCATACAGCTATGATAAATGCCTTTATTTAAAAAAAAACAACAACAGTATTCTGCTCTAATGGTCCAAAACATACTGTGAGCTGAGAGGTTAATTCAGAATAATCTTGTATTTGTTTTAACAGAGATAAGCAGTTCAAATGACAACATGCAGGTAACATCCACTTGCAGGTTATTTAAACTAGCGAGCAAAGGAGAGCTCTTCTGGCTCCACACTGCATAACTGCCCTCTGGATCCCAGTGGCTCTCAGGGCTTCCTCTCTATACAAGAAATAAAATATACTGAGCTTTTTCTAAGCAGCAGCAAGAGGGGCACATTTAATAATGGATGCAGCAAATTTATGATTTGGTGGCATTGTGCTCATCCATTCACATCAATTGGGACCCCGTGCGTCGTAAAAGTAAAATGGAAGTGGGACGCAGTGTAAATGTGAGCAAGGAAATATTATTAGATTATTTAAAACTAAATACTATGTTGTTGTCTTCTCCTTGACAGATATAGCTGCTAGAGGAGGGGGAGGAGGGCAGGGTACATCCCTGCTGGTTCACCTGCCTCTGCAGCACACTAGCAAGAATGCTAGCTGTGAATAGGCTGAAAGAGCAAGACTCAGCCAAAGAATGGAGGCCCCTGTCTTGCACAAAAAGACACAGAGATGATGTTTTTTTGTGGTTATGCACAGAAGGGATTTGGCATCTTTTGATGGGGAAAAATAAATGTCTTTTCCCACTCAATTAAATGTAACTGAAGGCACTGGAAAAGAAAATGGGCTTCCATTTATGGATTCAGGATGGCAGAAGGGCAACCATTTGATAACAAAATCGTGACAGGAGCCCATTTGAGCAGAGAGAGATTTGTTTGTTTAGCTTATTGATCGACTTTTATCATGCAAGTAATTAACGCACATTATTCAAACTGCGCATTTTTCTAAAATGAACCTTTTAAATGATACTTCCAAACAAAGTACGTCGGGTACATTTAAAAACTGACAGCACAAATACAACCTCAGGAGGAAAACAAAAAAGATGAGGAAAACGCATGCAAATCTTAAACATAATGAGCAACAGCATGGCACAAAAGAATGCTGATCAGAGAGAATGATAACTGCGATTTTCAAAGGGGCTTAAGGGAGGTAGGCACCCAACTTCCATTCACTTTCCACTCCCTTAGGACAAATCCCAGCCTTGGGATGAATCTCAGCCAGAAATCTTAGCCCCAGGGAGGGATGATCCACCTATTTAAAAAAGTCACTGATATGTGCTTCAAGGCTTGGCATGGATGCAACTTTGTACAGAGCAATGTACATTTCCATACTAGAGATGATTAATAACAGCAACATAAGGAAGGTACAGTTTTAAGTACAGTGATAAGTTCACTCTAAGCAAGAGAAAGAATGATCCAGTGGATAGGGTACTAGCTGGGACTTGGGATAGCCAGTTTCAAATCCCTTCTCTACCAGAGACTTCCTGTGTGGTCTTGGTCAAGTCACTTAGCCTCTGAATTGCACTACCCCATCTGTAAAATGAGGATAACAGTATCTCCCTTCTACAGAGGAGTGTTGTGATGAAAGTGTTGTAAGTACCAAGTATAGATAGTCTGATTGTCCACTGCCCCTGAGCACAGTGAGGAGAGAATGCTACTGGTCTGAGTTGGCCATATTTTGCACTTTCAGGCGTAAATGGCTCCACTAAAGGCAGTATTGGATCAGAGCCATAATGCTACAGCTTGAAGACTCCCCAAATACTCTGTAGATATTGAACTCTGTCTGTGCTCATTTAATCAAAAGTCCATTTAGTACTTTATCCCTGTAGCAAACCAGAATAGACATTACAATGGTGCAGAGGTGTGTGTGTGTGTGTGTGTGTGTGTGTGCGCGCGCACTCACTCTCTCTCTCTCTCTACTGAGAGGAATGTCAGACCTATTCAAGTCTCTGTGACTATGTTGCCCAATATGACCCGGGATACGAGCTCTAATATTACTACAGCTAACAGAGATTCTCCTTTAGCTCAGCAGTGGGTTGTGTTTTCAGAGTGGAAAACACTGAATTTTATCCCCAACTCAGGCCAGAATAAGGTCACCCCTTGGACTGCATCATCCAGAGCACCAAGCCCCCTCCTCTCCATCATATGGGCTTGGGATAAATAAAGGGAGCCTTTGATGGACACCCAGCCAGCCATTTAGCTATAAAATCCCTCTTGGTAGCTGTTCTGTACTTGCTTTACCTGTAAAGGGTTAAAAAGTCCCCCAGGTAAAGAAAAAAAGTGGGCACCTAACCAAAAGAGCCAGTGGAAAGGCTAGAACTTTTTAAAATGGGGGGAAAGTTTTCCCTTTGTCTCTCTGTTGTTCTCTCTGGGCTGCAGGGACACGGAGCAGGAATGCTGTATAAGGTTTGAACCAGGTATGAAAATTCACCAGATCATACCTAGAATTACTTATTTGAACCCTCCCCCATATGTAAGTAAATTAGGAATGTTTAGCTAGACGCAATCAGGTTTATTTCTTTATTTTGCCTTGTGCATATGCTGTTTGATTAGCTGGTGGCAACAGCCAATTTCCTTTGTTTTCTTTCTCAACTCTCCCCTGGGGGGGTGTGTGAAAGGGCTTGAGGGTACCCCCAGGGCCGGTTCCAGCATTTCTGTCGCCCCAAGCAAAAAAAAAAAAAAAAGCCGCGATTGCGATCGGCGGCGGCAATTGGGGGGGAAAAAAAAGCCATGATCAGTGGCTGCAGTTCAGCGGCAGGTCCTTCGCTCCTAGAGGGAGTGAGGGACCTGCTGCCTCCGAATTGCCGCAGGTGCCACCCCTCTCCTGTGGCCCTCTTGTTAAGCTGGTGCCTGGAGCCGGCCCTGGGTACTCCACAGGGAGGAATTCCCAAGTTCTCCTTCCTGGGTCCAAGGGTTTTTTTGTTTGTTTGTTTGTTTTTGTATTTGGGTGGTGGCAGCGTTTACCAAGCCAAGGTCAGAGAAAAGCTGGAACCTTGGGAGTTTAATACCAGCCTGGAGCGGCCAGTATTAATTTTTAGAATCCTTGCGGGCCCCCACGTTCTGCACTTGAAGTGCCAGAGTGGGGATCCAACCTTGACAGGGCTGGAGCAGAAAAATGGACTCCCCGGGTGGAGCTTGCCCAGGCAAATGGACACCCATCCCCTGGCAGGAGCTGGGAGCCAAGGCAGCAGCAACAGGGCAGGAGTGAAGCCATTTAGACACAGTGACTCCATGAATTATGACTGGGAAGTCCTGTATGGCCAGAGAATCATTACAACACAGAGACTAATTTACAGAGTTCTCACTGTATCGGTATAGTCAGAGTAATCAGGAAGCTTTCAGCAGGGAGTACTGCAATAACAACATGCGGGTGAATAGGAAAGCTGTGGGCCATCTTAACTTTCACTTCTATGGCAACAAAGGAACCTTTATGCTTTGCAAGGAACAGTCATCCTTCCAAGAAGTGAAAGCAGGAGTCAAACCAACAGGATACCAGCTTTGAAAGAGACTGCAGGGTGAAACCCTATTGTTAAAATGGAAAACCAGGATACGTACTCTGGTTGGAGTGGGCTGTGGGATAGGAGGGTTCACTGTTCACAAATATTGATCTTTTAATGCTAAACATGGGAAGTCTGTTGTTGCAGGCTCACCAACCTGTGTTTTTTTCAGATATAACCTTTCTTCCTCTTGCCAAGTAATTAGACCTACACCATCAAAATGGCAGCACTTTTTACTCCGGTGCATAGTACATAGAGGAATCACTGGGGTGGAATCTGGTCTCTGTATAACATCACACACAACACAGGCAGTGAAAAATGCCATCTTCAGTTGAAACCGCAGGGGGAATTTAGGTATTTAGAATGTCTGACCTCTCTTGCAGATATTGCTACAGTACAGTAGCTAAGCACAAAGAAAGGAGTTAAAAACAGGGCAGCGGCCTTAAGTGAATCTTCCTGCTGTGGTGGTTTTACATTAGCCCCCTTGCTGTCATTTTAACACTCCTTTCCTATTTGTTATTTCTTTTTTTTTTCTTTTCCTTTTTTAAGTTTCACAGACATACAAAGATTAGGTTTCATTCTGATCATTGCATTACCTCATACCTGTATCATATTCCATATAATCTATTGCTGCTGGATTAATGTAATCCTTCCTATGACATCCCAGATCATATCACATTACTCTGACTGGGTGGCAGACTTTATCCTGTTTGCTGAATATGAACTGTATTTGATTGAATCTAAAAGGTATAATATGCAGTTTGGCCTATTGTTCATGAGGAAAACAGTACAGGGCTTGGCTCTATCACTCCTAGGTGATAGCTCAAAGCTAAGCCTAAATTTGCATGTATTGTACTAACCTGCTATTTCTTACTGTCATTTTGGATAAGAAACACAGTAGGAGAAAACAAAATGTGCTGACAATCACCTGGAGAAGAAAGAGGGATCATCTAACTTTATAAACCAAATCCCAGCAAGAAGATTGCCTTAAATTCCAAACAATATAGCAATATCGTTGAAGAGCAGTTTTAAGCCTTTTAAAAATTTATCTCTGGACTGATTATTATGCAGACCAATTTTTCATTCATCTTGAATCTACAGCAGCATTTTAATGTAAGAAGCTCCCTACTCTGTTTCTCTTCCCCTGAAGAAAAATAGCTTAATTTCTTCAGCTTGATAGATTTTCCTGATCCTTCAAACAGTAGAAAAAGACTCTTGAAAATCGGTCATTGAACTATCCACAGGCATTTTATAATGGCCGTAAATAGGTCTATACTGAATAGCTCTCCAGGCATCAGCTTGAATGGTGTCCTTGACACTATTATTATTATCCTACTGCAAAAAAATAAAATAAAAAAGGATCCGAGCTGCAAGCAGGTTAGAACTAAATTCCCCCCAGCATATATATAACACCTCAGAGCAATGCAAACGATCCATTTTCCAATTCACAGCACTGTCATAAATTTCATGGAGTTTCTTGCATAAATAAAGATCAATGTACATGAGAAATTTGCAAATATTTGAGTAAATTAATTGTAGGGAAGAGCAGTTGGGGTTCATTTTTCCCCCTCACTTTTGTCCCTTTGTCCTCTTTTTCTTGTCTAAATTCCCCTTCTAGTTTCCATTGGAAAAAATGTATTCTTCACTTCTTGCCCTGTTAAAGTGTTGCATCGTGTTGCTGTTTGCTGCTAAACAGCTGCTGTATTTCAACTCAGAGGTGGCTGTACTTCAGTGGTGGACTAAGTAATTACTATTTTACAGAGTTATAGTAACAACTCCAAAGTTAAAGGTTGTAAGATGTCTTCAGTTCTAAACTAGTCTCTTGCATAACTTTAAGACATATTGTACAATGTTTTCAGCTCTTGGAGACTAACTTTTCTTTGTCTCCTGCACCACATCTGCTATGCCTCTTTAATGTCGCCCATATAGTAGCTTGAATAGTGAAAATGCTGTCAAACCTTGCGGTACTTCCCTACTGGTAAAGAGTAGTGCCAGGATTAGTAGGTCCCAATATCGAAGGTCCTGGGTAATGAATTTCTTGGGCATTCTCTTTAGCATCTGATTGAATTTTTCCACTAGGCCATGCATCTGTGGATGGTACACAGATGCATGATGCTTTGACTTTCAGTAGGCCACAGACCTCTCTCATCAGCTGGGATGTGGAATTTGTTCCCTGGTCCATCAGGATCTCTTTGAGAATCCCTGCCTATATGATGACCTTCAGCAGCTCATTAGCGATAGTCTTCGCATTCCTTGACTGGAGTGGTATAGCTTCCACGATAACAAGTATATGCTGGTGTCCAGAGGCGCTCTTCTCTAAAAAGCCTAAAAGGTCAATTCCTATTAATTCAAAGGTGATCTCTACCAAGGCAAGTGCTGCTAATGGAGTCCATAGGATTCTTTTGGGGGCCACTAACTGGCATTTGAGACATATATGCACAGATATTCTTAACTTATTTATGGGCGCCTGGTCAAAAGTATCGGGCCAGGATCTTAGACCGTGTCTTATCATTTCCAAGGTGTCCTGCACTTGGGACTGTGCATGCTAGATGCATGTGTTTGCTATAATACACCTGGGGAACTAGTAATTGCACCCACATCTCCTGCATCTGTTTGTCCTGGTCTACGTTCTATAACAAGTCCATCTTATGGACAAAATGAAGGTATTGCTCCCTCTCTGTTCTCCTTCCTTTATAGCTGGGCCTGCTTTTGTTGTTGGTCAGAGCTGTGGGTGCATGATTCCATGATTGGCAGTTGTGGCTGAGCTGGGGTGTGGTAAGCCTGACTGCCTGTTAGACTTTGCCTATGGTTTGTAAGCCTCATTACAGGCAGACTACCTTCTGTTTTCAACATACAAATATATAACCGTCTATTTAGTTGCTTTACAGCAGGCATCCATATCTCTCACCTATTGATCAGGGCCTACTAAGAAGCTTCTTCTCTGGGGGCTTCATCTTGACAGGATGGGGTAGTTTGTGAGTTCCAGTGACCCTGAGAGCTGTGCTGGTAGGAATTTAACTCCTGGTAGGAGCACCCCAGCGAGAAATGTCGAAGGGTAGGGACCAGACAAAAAACAGTCCATTGTTGGGGTAAGACTAGACTCCTTAGCCCCTCTAGGAGAAGCTCTGCATTCAAACCGGGCCTGTCCAACCCACTAACCACTCACGGACTTTGCTGAACCAGCCACTTTCTGCTTCACTCTGCATTTACATTAGTGAGTAAACTTCAGCACTGCTGCACAGCCCAGGCACTGGGATGTGGTCACCTTGGCTTTCAATGGGTTCTGCATGTGGTTGTCTCGATTGTCTCTCTTGCATCTCACAAAGTGCTGCATCTTTGTTTGTCAGCCCCCTCATTGCAACCTTCTGAAATCCGTGGACAAAATGGCCAACAAGGAGAAGAGAGTGTGACTAGTCATGCACAACCTAGTACCACTTAAAACAACACTTTGTGCAGGTCTACAGTTCTTATTCCTCATGACAGGAGATTCCATCATCACGACTAAGAAGCCATATTCTTTGGAGGTAATATAAAGTATTGCTGGATTGTTGTTATCCTCTGTTTGAGCCAGAGGCATGATGCAAAGAAAGTGGGAGGTGCAGGCAAAGAAAATGGCTTGGTTTAAAGATAAACACCCATGAAAATGAGAACTTAGAATATAAATGCCATTAGATCCTTAACTATAGCAGCCCGGCCACAAGCCTACAACATAGTATAATTCATTCCTTGACATTGTCTCCAATCCTCTTTCTCTTGCTTCTATATAATAACAATACTTAATTCTTCATTAAGCTGTTTCCCAGGGGAGAAGGACTAAATAGGGATTTGTCTACACTACCACTTAAGTTGATGTATCTTATGTCGCTCAGGAGTGTGAAAAAGGCAAAGCCCTGACCGATGTAAGTTACCTTGACTTAAAGCGGTGTCCAAGCTGCGCTATGTCGGCAGGAGACACTCTCCTGCTGACATAGCTTCTGCCTCTCATTGAGGTGGAGTAAGTATACTGACGGGAGAATGCTCTCCTGTCGGCATAGCGCATCTTCACCGGATGCGCTACAATGGCACAGCTGTGCCGATGTAGCACGGTAGTGTAGACTGGCCCTAAGTATTACCCCTGTTTAACAGATGGAGGAACAGCAAGAAAATAGTTCTCCAAGACCACACATAGTATGATTAGAACAGAGGAATTCCTGTACTCTGCTCTGCCAATTCACACACAAACACATACAAATTTAAAATCCATTTTTTGGAAAACATACACAAACATACACACGCCTACCTTGTTTTAATCATGGAAGAGATTTCTAATTGTATAGGCTTTTTCCCAAGCCTCATTCAGCCCCTTCCAAAGGGAAGCCTCTAGGAAAACCTTCTGGAGCTAGGCATCATGGCACAACAAAATGAATCTGAGCGGTCCCCAAAAATTCTACTCTCACACTTCTGCTTTTGACTTTGGGCCTGATTCAAAGATCTATTAAGTCTTTCTATTCACTTCAGTAGTTTTTGGATCAGTCCCTTACAGATCTAAAACTACATCAAACCGAGAGCTTCCTTTGCCTCTTCATGGAGGTAACACAAAGGCAAATTTTGCTGGATTCATTTTGTATGTTGAATTTCTCCTCTCCCAATCGCTCTTTAGCATTGGCGGTATTCTCTTCTATGCAACTCACTCAAAGACCAAGCCCAGCATTTGCATCTCTGTGCTCAGTAGTTATTCTCCCCAAGCAGAATATTGTATATTTTTAAACTGCAGAAAATATTTTCCCCGCCCCATAGTAAATAGGCACATGTACAGACACGTCTGTCCCGCTTTCGGCAGGAGTGACAAACCTTACTGCAGAGATGAGGCCGTGAAAGCCAGCATTCATGGCAGAATTCTGGAGACTCTGTCTCTTCATATTTTCCAGGTGAACCATTTAGAAACAAAACAAAACAGCAAACACAAATCAATTCAATTGTCCTAGTATATGACAGGTTGACTTGCGACCTGTCTCATCTGGTACATGACAATGTTGTTTGCATCCTATTAAAGTAGGGTGACTGGTACAATATTTATACAGAGCAGAGGTTCCTTTTGATGACAGCTTTTGAATCATAGCTCTTTCTTCATCATACAATTCACTACAAAACACCTCCACCAATTGACATTGTAACATGAGTGTCACTACACAAAGCAGTTTATCCTTCAACACCAACAATGCCATTGTAATTTTTTTCTATACCCTTTTACACTTGCTAGTCTGCTCAGCTCCTTTTAAGAGCAACATTTCACAGTTATAGACAATTCATTATTTTCTGTCACAAGCTGTATATTTCTGGTTCCCTTTCGTAGCAATGGCAACTATAACAAGCACCTTTGCAAAAGTTTTTATGAGCTCTTCATAGGATTTTGTGTTTAATCTGAGATCATTGTGAACATGTTATAATTCCACTATATAAATCCATGATATGCCCACACCTTGCATACTGCATGCAGTTCTGGTAACCCATTCTCCAAAATGATATATTAGAACCGGGGAAAGTACAGACAGAGAAAGGAAGGCAACAAAAATGATTAGGGGTATAGAACATCTTCCATCTGAGGAGAGATTAAAAAGAGTGGGACTGTTCATCTTAGAAAAGAGATGACTAAGGGGGTTATGATAGAAGTCTATAAAATCATGAATGGTGTGGAGAAAGTAAAGAGGAATAAGAAAGCTATATTTCACCCCTTTAAGTAACACAAGAAACCAGGGTCACCTGATGAAATCAATAGGTTTAAAACAGCAGGTTTAAAACAAACATAAGGAAGTACTTCTTCACACAACGCACAGTCAACCAGTGGAACTTGTTGCCAGGGGATGTCATGAAGGCCAAAAGTGTAACTGGGTTCAAAAAAGAATTAGATAAGTTCCTGGAGGATACATCCATCAATGGCTAATAGCCAAGGTGGTCAGGGATGCAACCCCATGCTCTGGGTGTCCCTAAAAATCACAATTGCCAGAAGGTGGGACTGGACAACAGGGGCTGGATCACTCGATGACTGCCCTGTTCTGTTCATTCCCTGTGAAGCATCTGACACTGGCCACTGTTGGAAGACAGGACACTGGACTTAATAGCCCAGTGATGGTGCTCTACTGGGCCACACTGGCAGTTCCCAGTCTTGGACACTGATGATAGGAGGTGAGACTGCTGTGGAGATAACACACTCTGCCTCTTGACAAAGGGGGAAAGACCAATGTCACTTAATAGTGCCCCCTTTTGGGTGACAGGAGAAAGATTCTCGGAGTTCTGACTGGGGGTTCTGTATGGCTGAGCTCTAAGACTCCAGCTTTACAGGTTACTATGTTTGGGCAGACCCACTGCAAGGAGCCCCATTAAAGTCTGACACTCTTCATGGGTGCAAGGGCCCACCTGCCTGGAGCAGCTTGCAGAGTCGGGGCCAAATGACATTTGACTAGAGAGAATGCTCCTTAAAAGCCTTATATCCCTACTCATAGAGAAAACATGAGCAAGTAATATATAACTATTGTATGTAACTGGCTCTATGCACCCTGACTCTACCTGTACCATGGACAGAGCATGTGCGCCTTGAGGCATTCCCTTGTTTTAATCTATTTTTATTTACTGTGGTTTGTTTTGTTATTTTTAAATTTCAAACTCTTTTTTCCCTTAAGTCCATTAGTTGGGCATGAGCTGTTCTGAAAAGGGCTGGTATTTTCTTTGCCTTCTGGCTGTAATTTTCTCATCCAGTCACAGTCCACAACCCTAGGGTTCACCAGCGTGTTTAACAAAGCAAAGTGAATAATTCATAATTGCCGATTTATCTGATGAATTTGGAGTTCTCCTCTGTTGACAGAGCAGCCGTGAACTCACCATGATTTTTGCCACTGGAAATTATTCAGCTACAGTTCTTGCACGTCATGTGGTGTTTGAAATTTGAGCTGTGTTGCTGAAATAAGCATCTAAATCAATGGGAGCAAAACGTGTGAGCCAGATTCTGATACCTCACTCAGATATTCCCACTGCTTCAGAATCTGCTCCTAAGTGAGGACTTCTGGATTTAGTTCAGACTGACTTGCTATCCTTTGCAGCAGGAGGTGTCTCTTTAAAAATCACAATCAGCATATCTCCATACTTTTACCATAATATCTTAAAACTCATTAGGGGACAGGTGATTTTTTCTACTAGACTAATATTATTCAGTGAGGCTTAGATTTTGCTATTAGACTCAGCCCTGTGTAATGACCTTCTGTGTGAACAGGTTCTAAGCCACTGTTCCTTCCCTGCTTCACACTGCCCCAGAAGGAAGTAGTCTGCTACTGCCCATTACCAGTAGCAAACTACCCCACCACACACACACACAAAGGCCCAGCTGTGTTGGCTTGTACATATGAGAGTGGGGAGAAGGACCAGAGTGACAGCTTTGCCCAGTCCATTCCCACTCACTTCCCTGTTACCTGCTTCGATGAGGAATCTCAGGCTAGGTCTACACTACCCGCCTGAATCGGCGGGTAGAAATCGACCTCTCGGGGATCGACGCTCTTACTCCACCAGCGGAGGTGGGAGTAAGCGCCGTCGACAGGAAGCCGCAGAAGTCGATTTTGCCGCCGTCCTCACAGCGGGGTAAGTCGGCTGCGATACGTCGAATTCAGCTACGCTATTCACGTAGCTGAATTTGCGTATCTTAAATCGACTCCCCCCTGTAGTGTAGATGTACCCTCAGAGTCTAAGGAGTGGTGGCCCCATGGAGCCTGCTTGTAACATCCCCATACTTGGATTCATGATCTAGACTGATTCCTCCATATGTCCCTATGCAGCTGCATGCAGTCAAGCTGTATTTTGGCTCTGAATAGCTCTGTTCATCTGCTGAGACACAAATCTCAACTTTGTAGACTGAGACTGTTTCTAATTAGGGCTGAGCAGGTGTGCCAGTCTTTCAATCCATCCCCACATAAAGCCAAAACACACTTTGTTTCCATCTAACAAACCAGCACCCAGAGAGTGTACTCTGCTCATTTAATGTCTGATACTTGCTCCCACATTAATTGTTCAAAAAACGAAGAATCGGGTGATATTAACTGGGGCATTAAAGAATGATATTAAAGTTGTAATAGATCATGGATCAAGATTCCATCTTGTAGAACAACTCAAGCATAAAATGAAATGAATATAGACAATAGAGGGTTCTCCTATTGAAATTTTCTCCCCTTCATTATTTTAATGTATGTATTGACTGATACAGGCTAGGTGCAAGGTATGCAAAAGAAGATTTGAACACACATGGTAAAAGCTACCCTAATAACAGCTTTCTAATGGTCACTGCTGTGCCGTCCACATGCCTCAACAGAGCAAAAATTAATGTCAAAAGAACCAAATTAAGAGTTTGGCCTGCTGGCTCTTACTCACCTGACTAGACATGACAGAAAAATTAAATATTCCCAAAACAAACAATCAACCAACCAAATATTAAACCGAAATCAAGCCTTACTCCAAACCTGGGCTCAGGAGGCACACCCAGGGGAGTGGATTTCAAAAGTGTCTGGTGGTTTTTTTGGAGGGGGGTGGGGACGGGACTCAACAGAGGAAGCCCTGCTGCCAGTATTAGAAAATTTCACCCTACACCCAGATCTAAATAGAATTCCAGCCAATGCAATCCTCCCCCCGTTCCCCCCCCCCCACCCCCGCAGGCAATAGCCAGTCTCTCAGATAACGAGGTCTCACATTGGTGAGGGCTTTGAAAAATCCTTCCTTAGATTGCACGCTCTTCGGGGGGAGAGACTGTCTTTTCAATAGCGTGTGTGTGTTCACTATTAAGCAAATGGGGCCCTGGTTCTTGATGGGACCTCTATGTGCTACCATGATACAAATAAATGATAATAATTGCCGACACCTTGACTCGCACTCACAAGTGAGTGGGAAACCAGAGCACAGCTCTGAGCAATGATGTTTGAGGGGTAAATGAGGAAGTTTCAAGCACTTCACCTTCAGCTTCTTTAGCATCCTTTGTCACATGGCTGGAGATGTGCCAGAATGCTCAGTGTATTGTGCACACTAGCTGCCTCTTTGTTTGAACTTGAGAATACATTTTGAAGGCTGAGGAAAAATGGGTAGTTCAACAGCAGACGCTCTACCTGAGCCTCTCTTTCACTGAAGTAAGTGGGGCTGCACCAGTTTTAATGCAGAGATGAATCTGGCCCATTAGCTGTAAAATATTGGATTAGCTGATCCCAGACTCAGGGGAGATCTCAGTAATAGTTTCAAAAATGCTTTTCTTAACTTTGGGATTTATTTCCTCATGCCCTTCCCCCCCCACCTTGCTGAGTCATCGCTCTGCATTGTTACTTGCCACATGTGGGATTTTCATGTGCCCTATCAGTGTATAGTTACATGCTACATCATAATGAAACAAATACATACAAACAACCCTTAGCAGTTATACCGTGCTTTCCAGCTCCAAAGGTCTCTGCAAACATTAACCAATTAATCACCGATTGGTTAATTCATTGATTTTTGGGGGGAACAGGGTCTTCTTAATATAGTCCTTTAAAAATAAACAGGTTAATTTAAACATCATTACTCACAAATGGTTTGGGGTTGGAGTTTCTTCAAACCCTGCTGGTTACATCTGAGCTGCATTGGCCATAAAGGAGGCACGTTTCCAGATGTTAGCAATCCTGGGAAAGGAATGTGCATCTCCTCTCTTGGGTTGAGTTATCCAGCCAAATCCCCTTCTTCTTCTGCTTTATAAACACTTTGTCTTTATCCTGCTCTTTATCTGTGCTCACTTGCCTCTATCTTTTTACTGTTTGACTCCTTAGCCTCAATATTTTTTTCTTTTGCCTTTTACTCTCGGCAGGATATCTGCATCTCATATTTCGTCTCTCACTGAAGTCTGACATCTCTACAGTGCTTAATAACACAAGAGAATTCTCTGGACTCCAGTTTCCATCCTGTTGTCCTCCAACACAGTATGTCTGTAAACAGAGAAGTTGAAGGGCAACCCAGCCTAGTGATCTCCAGTACAGACCGTTTTAAATTATAGATGTATTGTGTCCCTGAACCAAACTGACCCTTCTGAGGTTAAACCAACACTAAGTACAGTTTTTCTATGTGCAGCTCAAGATTAAAATAATAAGTAACTAACAACAGAGTACCTAGATTGTGGGAAAGAACAGGAAATTGTCAGAAATGGTGCCTATGTTGGGCTAGATTCTGGGATGCATTTCCTAAAAGGTGCATTTCCTAAAAGGTGCAGCCCCTGGAGGTAGATTGTAAGCTCCTTGGTGCATAGACCATTTATTTGTTCTGTGCCTAGCATAGTGGGGTCCTGGCCCATGACTGGGATTTGCAGGCACTATGGTAATACAAACAAATAATAATAGGGGCAAACTACTACTGGGGTAAAGTGAGTAGTATCTTCCTTTCTGAACAGCCACTGATTTTAGTGGGACTGCTCAGAGAGTAAGGGAGTGTGCACTATGAGTAAGTATGGCAAAATTGGGTCAGATATTCTCTTTCTCTCATACACACATGCACTATTTCCAGCGGTGGCTTGCACAACCAAGGTTGTGATGGGCTGTGTAAGCCTGCGTGGCCGTCCCTCCTGGTCTGTCTCTGAGGGAGGCCACGCCTCCTCACTGTTGGGCCCTTAGCACTGCAAGTAAGTTGTGGGGAATTAGCAGTCTTTAGAGCTCAGTCCGCTTGATCCAGGCTGGGCAACAGCGAGTCTATGAACCCCAGCCCTTAGTCAGGGTGCGGCAGCGAGCAGTTACGGGTCCTGGCCTGCAATCAGGACAGAGTAACACTGTCTATAAGCCCAGGCCTCCGTCAGGGTGGGGCAGCAAGCAGTTAGGGGCTCAGGCCGGGCTGAGCACCCAGCAGTCTAGGGTTCAGGCAGAGATGAGGACCAAACACAGGCCTTCTGGCCTAATCCAGGGAGGCTGACACCCCAGGAGTGGAGTGGCAGGGGGTAGAGGGACCTGGGCCCACGCTACTCCACCGGGTCCCAGCCCCAGGCCCTAATAGAGGTGGAATGGTCCGCCACTGGATCAGCAGGGATCCACCTGCAATATGCTGACCTAGTATCAGGCTAAGGCCCAATCAAACTGTTGTCTAGTTTGCTCTGGGCTACTTCCTACCTCCCCGGGGTTTGGTACCTCTGTACAGTAGCGATCCTCCGTCTCCCCGGGATCAATGGTCACTAGTAGCCCCAGCCACTCATCGGTGTCTCTGTTGGCCGGCAGCCCTGGGAGCTCTGGCCAGTCCTCCGGCGGTAGCCCCAGCCACTCATCGGTGTCTCTGTTGGACGGCAGCCCTGGAAGCTCTGGCCAGTCCTCCAGCGGTAGCCCCAGCAGCTCCTCAGCATCTCGGTTGAGTGGCAGCCCTGGAAGCTCTGGCCAGTCCTCAGGTGGCAGCCCCAGAAGCTCTTCCTCGACATCCCGCTCCAGCAGTTGAGGGAGAAGTGTCTGTCTCCTGCAGTAGCTCCATCCCACCTGAGCTGCAGGGCCCGGCTTTTGTACTTTTGCTTCCTGTCCCACCCCTCAGCTTCCAGCATGGTGGGTGTGGCTTTCCTAGCTCTGCAGCCCAAGGCGTGGGTTGTGGTCCCTCCTGGTGTCTCTGTCTCTGAGGGAGGCCACACGTCCTCTCTACAGGCCTGAATGAAAACTTCTGGATCCAAACACCATGAACTTTGCAGAAGTTTGGAATCACATCTTTGTGTCTCAGGCCACAGGCGCCGACTTTCCAAACTGCTGGGGGGGGGAGGGGGCAGGGGCTTCGACCCCCGGCTCCGATCCACGAGGCATTTTCCAAATACTCAGGAAGGCACAGCCACTGTCCCAAAGAGAACACAATCTGTTGTACACAGACAAAGGCTATGCCTATAAAGGCTAGGTCTAGTCTGTGCGTCTCAGGGTCAAAATAATAATAAATCGTTTGAATTGTGGAGAAAGGGAATTTAGCTTTTAATGTTAAACACAGTAACATTACAAACACAGAAACATATCTAATAAACTGTGTGCCTACCACTGCCCTGATCACTCATCCTGTATGTGACATCCCTTTCCATGAGCCTTTGGCTACATCTACACTATGAGCTTGGGGTGTTCATGTGAACATACTAGTGCTAGCTCTCATTGAACTAGCAGGAGCATAAACAGCAGTGTAGCTGTCGTAGCATGGATAGCAGCAGCAGAAGCATGGATGAGCCAGGCGGAATACCTATCCAATGGTTTCAGGTGAGTTTGTACCTGCCTGGCTCATCAGTGCCTCTGCTGCCACCACCGATGCTACTCGACCTACAGTGCTATCTAAAACACCCAAAACTCTACATTCCCTTTTTCCACCCTCCCTCACAGTTCAAGTGATTTATTATTATTTTGATACCAGGATGCACAAAATAGGTTTTTAATTAGCAAATGGATAACCTCAAATTAAGGGTTCCATTGGGCCTGGGTTGGGTACTTTTTGGGTACTCCATCAGAAATGTGGTTAGAGTTGCCCTGTGGACAGAATCCTGGAGGAATTCAGAAACTGCAAAGAGCTAACAGGGTAGAGGGAGAACAAACATTAAGCTATGAGGGCCAATAGCATTTTCTGCCCCTTGGGTATTATAGCTAGAAAAGGATGAACGTATTTTTTTCCCCTGCTGAACAGTTCTGGATTATATACATACATGCACACAGCTGATTGCAACCATAGCAGCTGTGTTTTATTTTGTCAGTTCCAGTTTCCACATTATCAACATTTAGCTTCATTTTGCTTCACATGCAAGATGTTACTTTTAATGTTCTCTTTTTCTCTCTCTCAAACAGATGTTAAAATGTTAAGAGACGTCCCTCTGAAACTGCGACAGTAATTGCAGTGTATTCCGTTAGTCATACAGATGAGTCAAACCCACCACAGTAGTAATTTGTGCTTTGTGCAAGTTGTTTTTCCCCCATACAGTATTCTTTTAATGTAGCATCCCTGGTATAGAGCATCAAAGAGAAAGAGCCTGTCACAAGCTGAAAAGGAAAGATCTTAAGGAGAGATGTAGAGCGAGGAATGACTCAGTTGAAGCTAAAGATGGCTTGCCTGTCCCTGGGGATCTTTCTAGTTTTAATATTTGGGTTTATTTGTATTTCTGTTTATGTTTTTATGGGCTTTTTAATGTTGCAGGGATCTGGTTTCCTCATGGAATTTCAATTCCTGGTTCACAGAATTATAATGAGCATCTCGACTTCATGGGTTTTGGCCCCATAAATGGTTCACTAAATAAAATAATAATAATAATATATGGAGATATACCTATCTCATAGAACTGGAAGGGACCCCAAAAGGTCATTGAGTCCAGCCCCCTGCCTTCACTAGCAGGACCAAGTGCATTAAAAAGTCAGTGAAAAGCGTGAACACAAATACAAATAGAAGGATAGCTGACTTTATTTGGGTTTGCCCAAGTATCACTATTTTTGGTGTTGTTTGAATGCACGGCTATAGTTTATAGAACTGGTCAGGAATTTTTTGACAAAATGTTTTTTGTCTGAAAATCCAGATTCACTGAAACCAAAACTTTTCACAGAAACATATCAGTTTTGACAAAATTTTTGTCGCTCAGGTCCAAGATGGAATTTCTGGTCAAAAAAAGAGAGAGAGATCCATCCCACAATAGTCAATAGCTCAGTGGTTAGGGCCCTCAGATCCCAGGTGAGGGCACTAATCATGGGCTGTTAGCTATTCTGGAGTGACTCTCTCACACTCTCTTGCCTTCATTTTTCAGGAAATTTTTGAGAGGTCTTGGTTGCATTCCAATGCAGAATGGGAAACATTTTTGAAATTCCAAAACCATTTCCCATCCAACTCTGATAGTGAGATCAGAAACTGGGAGGGAAAAAAGGTCCTCTCAACACTAATTCCTTGTATCTCCCTCGAAACATGGTAGGATCTTTCATTGAGAAAGGAGGAAAAGCAGGTCAAAGAATTCCAGGGACTTGGCACAGCACAATGAAATAGCAAACCCCCAACTGCAAAGAATTGCTGAGAAAGTTTAGACAGGAGGCAGAGAGTGATAGAGCAAGAGGATCTGAACTCAGGACAGTGGACTGAGTCTCTAAGGTATTACCTTGTCACTTAATAGGAAAAGGTCCTGGATCCAACTCCATCCAGTACCGAAGCTCTCTGGAAGTCTGGGACAGTGTCTCTTGAGCTGCTTTAGATACCTGTGAGAAAATAACATAAATGAAGGGGCTCTGAAGACACCCTCTACTTGCAGGTTATGTGAGGAGGCCTCCTTTGCTTCAGTCCTTCCAGTGCTCCACCCTCTGCAGAATGCATATGGCAAGAGTGGGGAACCAAGCAACTCAAAAGAGGACTTGATGACATATGGGCAATAGGTGGCTGAGAAATGGGGCCTTTTCTTTTTGTGCAGTTCTCCCTTCATTGTTGAGATACTCCCCATGAGTTAAGAGAGGACAAGGGAGAAGGCAAAGCAGAAACATGTATGTGAGAAGTACTTTGTTCCCTGCAGCGTACGCAGATAATTACTAGACTTCCCCGGAAGTGGAGAGGAGATGAGGAAAGGGATGTTTTTCAGCACAATTCCCTCCCTTCTATTAAAAAAAAAAAAAAAGAAGCTAGAATCAGAGAGAAAGTCTGTAGCACCTCTTTGATCACTGGATTAGGTCTGATGTATGGATCTCCTAAGAACTGCAACGTGTACTCTGGGTAAAGAATCTCACAATGACTATTGATTTGACAGCTCTGACAGTGGGTTCTGCCTCAGTGTGGCTAAGGAGATATTGCAATTATCACTTCAAGGAAAAAGAGCAGAACTTCTAACAGAACTGTGACAGGTAAACAGAATTTGAAAAAGGGGGTGAGGATGTTACAGCAGCAGGAATCATGAGGTTCAGCTGTGATTACAACAGGGGAACACAGGAAGCTTTGGGATGTGAATTCAGACACTTTTCACAGGGTAAGAGGCCTTGAGTCTGGCCAGCGCTTAGGTGACAGACTGCCAAGGAAAATCCAAGGCTTCTGTTCTAGTGATTCATCAGGTCACCCCTTGGTTCAGTACTTAGTCAGAGCAAAGCCCCTGTTGCTGGGAGAACTAAGCTTCTGGAAGTGCCATCTTTTAGACTAGACAACAAATAAAGGGCATTGACTTTTGTGTGTTCCTGTGCTAGGAGAAACCACATTTTTCCAGTATACTTGTGAGGTTAGAGAAAATGACAAGAAGAATAAGAGAAAAAGCCCATGAGAGAAAGAGAGAGAATACAGTGTGTTTTTTCTCCTGTGTTACAGGCTGCAGCCACTCTGAGAACAAAATGGCTGCCAGACTCTGCACACAGGGAGAGTTCTCAGAAAGTTCAAGGTGTGTGCAGTACACACACAAAAAAAGACATTGCAATTTTATAGCTACATACAGCATGCTGGTTACTTATGGCTATCTAAAGATCCTATGCCACTTTTTGCACAAGTAGGAGTGATAGCCCTAATGTCCAGGCTAAAATCCAGTTTGGGTAATCACATTCCATCTGCAGGTGTGCTATTCTCCTTCATCTCTTCTAAACCTGTTGCATGACATCACTGCATGTTTTAAAATGCTTGGGCCTAGATTTTTAGAGGTATTTAGGTGTTCCTGTGCTCAGAGTTGCAATGCCTAAATACCTTTAAAAGTCTGGGCCTATATTAGCCCCTTTCCACTACTGAGGTTGCTGATGTTATTCCTGTGTGTATATAGAGATAACTCTTGCAGACTTTACACGTTACTCAATAAGGACTGCAGTTTTGACTGAACAAGGACTGCTCTGTCATGCCATGAACATGCTGGGAGTTGAAGGCACCCACTACATCCAAGGGGATGCTCAGTACCTGAGACGATAGACTCCATAGCTTCCAACGTGCCCTGGGATCTTTCATAACAACAAGCGTTACACACTGTCAATGTAAAAATGTTCAGCCCCCGGCTCTCCAGTCATCCTGCACTCTCAGGGCCGTTTTTACCGCCACTACAGAAAGGTACCCATTCTAACAGATTCCTCTTTAGCGGCTTTGAGTGCTGAACCTTGCTTTGCAACCCTTGTATCTGATGTCGATGCTACACAGCTCAAAGAATTTTCAACTTTGTCAGCTTAACAAAAAACAGGAGTACAAACATCCTGGCAGCAACGGCGAACTCCTGAGCCCTCTAGAGGAATTGTCTTCAAAGGGGTTCTCACCCCAAAAGCTCTGAATTTCTTGAACGAAGACTCCTTCATGTAAAACAATGACATCCTCTCTTTTGCCTTTCAGAGGAGCTGCAAGTTCTACACCTACAACTTACCAGGGAGCCTGGGTTAATGGATAATTAAAAATGATTCACAGTCAGATTTTTTTTTCTGTATTTGCAGCTCAGGAGTAAAATGTTCAAGAGGAAAAATCCCCAGACGTTTTGGACATGCAGGGAAAACGAACCCTATGTTTATTTTTAATGTATTATCCTAACAATAAACCACCCCAAACTCTGTGAGTGAAATCGTAGCCCCATTGAAGTCAATGGCTAACATCTCACTGAGTGCAAAGAGCCCAGGATTTTGCCCAGAGTATCTCAGCCCACCCCTTCCTTGAGCAGCACTGTCAATAACCCTGAAACAGTTTATTTTCTACAGGGAATTTGTGCTCATCAGAGTCATTCGCCACAGAATTTACAGAAAGCAAAAGAAGCCGTTGTGCCCTAAAGGCTGTTTGAGGCTTTGATTTTAAAGCTAAGACTGGGGCAAGCACAGCGGTAGCGGCTGCATGCCATCCCTGCCCTCAAAGTTACACTTCAGGGGGATTTTGTCTTGTCTGTTGCATAACTAAAGAGCACCATAAAACATGATCATTTCCAGAAAACCAAGAGGTTCCTTTCATTAAAGTGGGTGAATCAGCTCATCTGCCTCAGGATTCAAGTAAGATGCAGGATCCAAAAGTCTCTGCTGTGTACCAGGGAACAGCCCTTTGCTTTGCAGAGCTTTCTGGAAAGGGACCCCCCCTTTATCCCCCAACACTCATGAGAGTTCCTCCTCCCCTTAATTCACCTACTGTTCATTTGCACCACCTCCCACAGCCAAGCTGAGAAAATCCTTTCTTCCTCCACCCTCTTATTATCTATTCTCAGCTCCATTTTCTCTCCTTTTAAAATATATGTATTAATGGAGGATTTTTTTAAATCCCTCTTTTCCATGGATTGCTCCACGCAAACCTTCATGCACATGATCACTCCCATGAGGCAATCCCATAAGGAGTCAGTTGGGATTACTGAGTTTTTGGGGTTACTCACCTGAGTAACCATTGCAGGATCAGGCCCCTACTGGATGAATTTTGCAGTGCAAAATGTCAGGCATTAGAATCTAGGTCTGCACTAAGGTCGGTGTCCTCCAAACCCCCACCTGAATCTTCTCAATTAGCCCCGAAAGGATTCATTTTCACATACCGTGTTATTTTACCCATTGGTTCCCATCACTTGGCCAACAGGAGGGAGATAGGTGCAAACCTCTGCCATCTTAGCTCCTTTCCAGGACTCCAGATGACTGCCCTTTCTACATAGCTGCCAGTAATCCAAGCCTGGTCAAGAAGAGCTTCAACAGCTCCCTGAGGTTCTCACCTTCCAGACCCCAGGGCAATGCTGGTCATTCCTGTGGTTGACTTTCCACTGGCTGCACTTTGCAGCATCCTGCTTCCCCTTCATTGTTTTATGAAATCAATCTGCTGGAATCATGTCAGGGCCAAATTGAGTGGAGATGTGTAAGGGAGTTATCTACCCCCATGTGGCACCAACATAGTTCAACCAGTACAAACGCCTTGTGTGGGCACTCTGATTCCGGTTTCGGAGTGGTTTATTTTGGGTTTAGCTTAAACCTGTTCCTAATTTACTTAAACAGAACCAAAAAAGAGTTTAAACCAAAATAAGAGTTTAAAATTGCCCCTTTATTTAAACCAGTGCAAGTCTGGTGTGAACACCTTGATTATAGGTTGATGAGGGCATCTCAGGGTAAGGGAGCCTGACTGGTGTAATTTACATGCTGAGGTACTGGAAGGAAGTGAGAGTTAAAGCTGGGGGTGGATGGGGAGATGCTACTTTAATATGTACCTGCTTGTACCCTCCTGCCAGCTGCCTGGCCTGCTACATCCCTCTCCTGCTACATCCCATTGGCACGTTACTCCAGCTTAGACTCCATTACACCCACATGCTGACATGTAACTTACACCACCTGGCTCCTCACCTCTGAATTTGGCCCTGAGGAGCGAGTTCTGCTCTCAGTTATAGAGCTGCAGCCCCTAATGAAGTCAATGGGGGCTGCAGCCAAGCAGCATTTGGCCCTTAGAGTGTAATAATACCTAATTCTCACCATAGATCTCAAAGTGCTCTACAAGCCATTTAGGACTAGATAAACCCAGGACAAGGAGCAGAAAAATTAAGAACAGGACACTGGGCTGTTAGTTGTCAGTTCCAGTCTCTCAGACTGAACGTTGTTAATCAAGATATTGGACCAAAGGAAAAAGCTGTCTCATACTTGGCAGAATAGCTCGTCTTCATCCCCCTCTGTTCTGTGTCTAACAGGGTCATAATAATTTGACCCAGAATGGATTGTGATTTTATCATTAATCATTATTATTATTAACATTTCCAGAGCTGACAGTACTCAGATTCTGCACCCACAGAAATTCAGATGCTGAGTTTCTAATCTAGGAATATCCTCAGCGTGCTAAGGCAAGCATGGAATCATGCGGAACAACAGCCCGGCTAGGAAAACATGGTTGTCTGTTTCAGCTGCAGTTTGCTGATGCTCCAGCCCTCCCCCTCCAAAAAGGGGAAACGTTTTTCAGAGACAGTTATACACAGCCAGTGTTTTAACACTGTTAAAGAATACATGCATGAGCCTGACTGATTGTACCTATGAATGCATTTCCCAGCTTTACTAATTAGAATAATTATCTTATCTTTAAAACAGCACCTTTCATTCCCAAGGATCTTAAAGCAAACTGTGTATGTAAAGGACACACTCCATTTACCAATGAGGTACAGCTGCTAGTGGGGTGGGAAAGTAATAGCTTTACTTTTAGTAAACAACAGACATGAGCAATACAAACATGTAGGACAGGAAGTGAAGAACATGATGTGCAATAGAAAATGTAAGTGTAATTAATAGTAAGCAGCCAAATATTAATCACTGAAACTGGAACTTACTCAGGGGGATACTGGAGTGAATACGCCTACTTTTGCCAAAAGTACCATGGGAAGTCTTTGATAACAAGAGAGGCAGTGTTTGTACAGCCCTTGGCACAGTGGGGCCCGTAGGTGCTTCAGGAATTCAAATCTTAAGAATGAGAGGCAGGATCAGGACCTCCATTTACGTGGCCTCCAGCAGAACAGCACTCCCTTATACCATACAGAGCCCTTAGTTAAGCATTAACTCAGAGGAAACAGTGCCTCCAACTGAATCACAAATACCAGAGATTTTCCTTGATGGTCTCCCATCCAAGTTCTAATCAGATCGACTATTGCTTCAGCTTGTAAGATCTGGCTACCTTCCAGCCACATAGCTGTATGGCTGACACCTCTGAAAAAGCTGCTGGGGCATTTTGATGCTTGTTTTGCTGGGTTTTTTTTTCTTGCTTTTTGTTGTGGTTTGGATTGGTTTTGGTTTTGAGGGTTTTCCTAGTTATTGGTTTCACGCGTTACAGAGAGCAAAACTTTCAATTTGGGTCAATCATTACCTGGGCTAGAGAATGTAACATCCAGAAATCTAAACCTAGATTAGCAGGCAATATTTTTTTAACCTTGTCACCTTGTGTCAAAGGATAATGTGTTTCCCTTCACAAGTGCAGCCTCTTCCACTGCTGTAGGCTGGGATGGAAACTGCGAGGATATAAAATCTTCTATTGCTAGAAGCCGGGAGTGAGTCGCAAAAGACTGGTTGAGGATCAGGGATATTTCTCAACAAGTGAGGTTGATTTCTTAACAGATCGAAAGCCTGGCACTCAGGATACAGGAAATAATGAGTTGTGCTGAGTGCCCCACATTTTAAAATGTTGGTAAATTGTCTCTCTCTCACACACGCAAGCACACACCTCCTCCTTCTTACCATTGGAACGTAAGAATGAACAAAGATAAGGCACAAAATTAATCCCACCAATCACATCTGATATGTTTAAAATCTATTTTCCCATAAGGAAATGTGAGAAGGATGGGAAATGAACGAGAGGCTATAAATAAAAGATTTTATCCAGCAGATTAATATTTAAAATGTGTTTGATATTCTTCCTAATTAGTCGAGGTGCGCAAATATTACAAAAGCATTTCAACAAAGAGTTGCTCAAATTTTAAAAAACTATACACTTTGGCTGCATTTGCGCCCCCTTTGTATTTGCCTTCTGTGAGGTTGCAGAAAGTGGCTTCTGGGCTTGCACAAAAATGGTCACACTTAGCAGTAGAGCAAAGTGCGATGACAAAGTTATTCTGATATTGACATTAGGCTAGAATGCTAAAACACACTGATTAAGATGATGATATGACAGGGACTCATCAATACAGCTTCTCCAAGGAAAAATCATGCATCTTCAAATTATTACATCTCTTTGAGAGATATCAGCAAGGGTATGAATAAGTGAGAGCCAGACGATATAACCTATTTATCTCAAAGCTCTTGTTAGAATCCCAGAAACAGTGTTCCCTATAAGTGTACTCTACTGTATGGGCAGTAGGATACATATTTAGAACTCTTCCTGTTCATAGAACATTCAGATTTTTGTTATGAACCTATCCACCAGTATATTCAGTTTTACAAAAGGGACTTGAATTGTATTCAGAGACATCTCAGAATGATCACAAATGTTGAAAAGTGACATCTAGTGGTTACAGCACAGCAGGAATGGGCAGACACAATTCATGGGGGGGCCATGTGGGGTCATGTGCCCTCCAGATTTTTTGGCTGCGCCACTCCAACTCAGACAGGCTGGAGGCCCAGTGAAGTGAGTGTGGGGTAGAGGTGGTGCTCCCTCCCCAAGCCCTGCCACGTGGGAACAGCCCAAGCTGCCTGATATCGCTGCTCACCCCCTCAAATTTTCCTCCACACCCCTCTCAGGGGACACACCCCGCAGCTTGAAAATCTCTGTGGTGTGGTCACGTGCCTCCCCAAAACCTCTAAATTGGGCCCCCACACTATGAACAGTTGCATGTCACCTGCAACCACGGGGGTGAGAAACCTACCTTAAAAGCAATTTTAAGCATGCTGAGATTCTATTGTAATTACATGGTAGCAAGAGACAGGACCCTAACATGGGCTTATGGTGTCTATGCATTAATTCAGCCCTTTCTATGAGCACTATAGGTTTGCCTGCGGAAACCACACATTTCTAAGTCTCTTACATTCACTTTTTAAAAGAGTTGATTTAGGATAAAAGAGTTGAACCAACCTATGAGCTGAATGGTCTTTACTCGTATCATAACCCCTAGCACAAAATACCAGACAACTCTCACACATTGAAACTTCAGTATCACAATAGTTAAAGGGAGCTAAGTTGTTGTTGTGTTGGAGTAACACAACAGGGAGAGCAGTTATCGGTGGATAATTCCAACCACACATACAGTCAAGTGTGACTAATCTCTAAAGATGTGATTATCTCCTGGGCAGCTCACCCCAGAGGATCTTGTTTCTGTTATGGAAAATTTGTGGAGGGAAAAAAGGTATATTTGGAGTGAGGGGCTGGGGAGGCAAGGAGAATAAGTTCAAATACACCTCTACCCCAATATAACACGACACGATATAACCCGAATTTGGATATAACCCAGTAAAGCAGTGCTCCGGGGGGCAGGGCTGTGCACTCTGGCGGATCAAAGCAAGTTCGATATAACGCGGTTTCACCTATAACGCGGTAAGATTTTTTGGCTCCCGAGGACAGCGTTATATCGGGGTAGAGGTGTACACCCCTAGTTTCCTCTTTCCTTCAGCGGTGGCTTCTTGCCCATGACCTTTGCTAATTTAGCATATTTCCAACAATAACTTCTCCTAATTCCTATAACTGGGGTTTCTTTAATTCTGCCTCCAAAGGCTACAAAACCCACAAAAGAAAAGGAGCCCACTTCAAGATACTCATGTATATTACTGTAACCGCCGGACATAGGCTTAAAATATGTACCATTTGCTGCATCTGAATCATGGGTTCCCTTAAATTTCCATTTTAAAATCCCAGGTCAAACCATATGCTCTACTGAACATTTGCCCTCACCCCACCCCGGCCCACCCTCTGTCAAAAGGCTTTGTCGCTATTGTTTTTATATTTTAATTTTTTGTTTGTTTCTCACCCTCGGGATAGACTATCCCAAACTGCCCTTCTGCCTCAGATTGTATGGGGCAGCTGCAACAAGCTACCCTTGTGATATTTAATTATCATGCCACGGTCAAGCATATTTGCCTAGTGGGCTCTTCTCTGCAACAAAGTCATAATGTAGCTGAAAAAATTGCCGCATGCAGGTTTCAGATTCGAGAGCCAAAGAGCGTAATTTCCTGTGTGACTCAGCTGTGACCACATGACAAAAGGCTAGTATGAGATCCCCTCATTACAGCAGCGTTAACTTCTACTCTGAAAGGAGGTGGACAAGTGCCGTTGGTTGAAAAGCTTGCTCTATTTAGCATGCAAAATTTTTAACCCTTTCAGCACTTCAGAGGGGAAAACTAACCATTTTGACATCCAGGCAGATGCATGTGACAGGCCACAATGTATCATCTCTCCCTGTCAACATGCTTCCACTGCTATGGAAGTCTCACCAGTCTAGCTCCCTCCTGAAACCTGATCCTCTTTCTTCTGTTCCATGCATTGTACTACAATGAAATGTGGGCTTCTAGACTTCTGCTGCCATCATCGGCATTGGTTGCCATTTGACAGACATCTGTACATAACCTCTGCCACAGAAATTATTAAAAACCTGCCAAAGAAGCATTACTATCAATTAAAAAATTAGACGTGCCAAATAGTTCTGCCAAAGATAAGGGCTATACCACAATGTGCCAGATTCATCCCTGGAATAACTCCATTATATTCAGTGAAGTCACACCCAGAGATGAATTTGACCAAATAAGACCATTTTTCCTTTCAGATACACTGTTAGAACTCCACTGACAAAGTACTGAGCGAGAGGCCCAACACAGGGGGACAGTACTTGATGATCCAGGATTCCATTGCTGGCATGGTAGTAAGGACATCTAAAAGTACAGTGGGGGTCCTCCTTCTGGTAAGTGAGGATGCAGGCATTTAGTTAAGCACGCTCCCTTTAGAGAGCATTAGAAATAGCAGATTGTTTTCAGAGATACTGCCCTGCAACTCTTGTAATTTACAGCCGGATCCACCTCCCATTGAAGTCAATAGGAGTCTTTCCATTAACTTCAGTGAGTATTCCATCAGCCACTGAAGTAGGATTAAATATACTTACACAGTCCGTACCAAAGTGGATGTGTTTTTGATGGGCTTTGGATCTGGCCCTTAGTTACCAAAGTGACTCTGGTTTCAATATAGATGAGGGATATATGTATTTGGTCTAATTGTCTTGGCATTGCTCAGCAATACACTTTAGGACTAACGCCTTAAGACATGGAGAGGCAGCTTGCATTCTCCTTTTAGTGACCAGTGAGATTTGAAGTTCTCCTGTCTTGGATCTATTGGCTTTCACTCTGCTGTGCCACATATTCCCTAACACTGTGTCAGCTACTGGGGCCACAGTTCAGAAGACTATTGAAGCACATGCTTAAATCACACTGAATTAGTGAAAGTTAAGGATGTGCTTAAGTGCTGCCCTGAATGGGGATGCAGTCCTAAATCAGGGTCTAGATTCTCAGATATCGCTCTGCAATTTATTTTTTCTGGCAGCATAGAACTACTGCATGTTTTTTCGATCTCTACTCTTCTAAGTACCTCTGGATACATTTCTCTCTAATCTTTTCCAGTGATTCTTGCTCCTCTTTAAAAGCCTCCCTTTTATCTTCTCCCCGTCTCCCGCTCCCCCCGCCCCTCCACTTTTGGAAAAGGAGAACAGGATAAATTCCTTTAATCTGACAAAGATATCTGGCAGAGCGGCTTTTCACACAGAAAATTAATAGTAAATGATCAGATTAATGTAAAATGTTTTAATATTGAGAGTATGAAATAGCTTCTCTAGCGGTGCATGGTTTGCAGTGAAATACAACAGTTTAAATGTTTGATTTTTCATTTTATATGTGAGGTTTATTTGCCCATGCAAGTCAAATAAATATAATTAGCAAAATGAACTCCTTTGGAGTAGATTTCTGTTCTGAAATATACTAGTAGTGTTCTACATGAAATCAAATATTTTAACATCCACTTGTGTTTATTTGTGAAGGAATACACTGCAAAGGAAGGAAGGAAGGAGGGGAACGTGGCATATATAGAAAGCAATAATTTAAAGGCTTCATGTTTAGGGACCAATTAATTATCAAAACCTCCAGATTTGGGAAGGAAGATATTTAATCTCCTCTAATCCCTTGTGACTCAGACCTTTGACCTCAAAGTCATGACCTTTGGCTTCACACCTTGCCTCCCTTAGGACCTGACTAAATATAAGACCATTGTTTTGTAAACAATACTTTCATAAATCTTTTTAAGTGTTATACAGAAATACAGAATAGCTTTGTTGTCAGTCTTCTCACAAGATTGCTTCTTTCTAAGATAGACAGTTGAAGGAAGTGGATTTTACCATTCTGGTTTGCACAAAAGCCACAAACACACTGTAAATGCTACCATGGTAACTGAAAAAGAATGGCCTAAAAGATTGCATTACACAGACAAGAGCCTAACCAAATATGGACCATTCCTGTATTTTTTAATTCAGTCTTTAAAGTTGATTCTCAATCTAATTCAGCAACAGTAGAATTTGGAAGGTGATTACATGGTGCTGCATATACCTTGCTTGCTGCATGCTACCAACTAAATTATGGACATCTATTTTAATTATTAGTATTATTTCTCACCTACATAATTTGAAGTTGACACTACCTTGTGCAAAATGGAAACTGGTTACAGTTCAGCGGGAGTTGCTGAATATTCTATAGCCAGCCCTCTGCCTGCTTTCTGCATATTGTACCAAATAGCTGATGTCATTTCTTCACATGAAAGTCTTTGATAGATGATCATACATAGTGGAAAGCACAGAAAAAAATACAGCATGCATCTTCAGAAGGCATTTGTAACTTTATTTTATCATTTCTAAAATAATGAAAGGTAGTTTGATGTGTTTCATTTCCCACATATGACTTTCTTTGGATGTTTTTGACACTGGAACAGTTATTTCCAGCCACTGAAAAGCAGATTTCATCTCAGAGGCTATGAAAGAAACTTGATCACATCTAACTCTTGACTGAATGTTTGCAAGGTGTATGAAAGGCAGGTGCCATAAACTGAACGATTTTTCCATCCGAACAGAATAATTACTAGTTGTTGTGAATCAGATAAATAAGATATCCCCAATATGTGGTTTATGATTCCCATTTATGCTCCCTCCAAATATCTTATATCATCAGTAAGACAGCAGACCATGAGGGAGCTGATATTAGCCTTACCTGCAGGCTTATATCTGAAGATGAATTACTGCATGTAGTCAAAGTATCTCTTCAGCAGGAAATACAATACCAAGCTACAAGTAACAAAAATGAGACTATTGAACGAGGGTTTAATTTAATTTATCCATGGATATTGCTATGTGCTTATATTAACCATGGGATGGAATATTTTGTATGGGTAAGATTGTGCTGGCATTAATAATTAATGTTTAGTTCATGAAAAATCCACTTCCCCACTGCTATGGGTCTACACTGCTATATGAGCAGGGGATATTTTCAGTAAACTGAAAAGTACAGAAAATTGACATTGAAATAAGTAATCATAGTGGTGATGTCTGAAGCTCTCTTCTGCTTCCAATTTTCCATAGTAAACATCCCCCTGAGAACACACATGCCTGACCCTAAACTTCCCCCATTTTTCAAGTCACTGCACTTGATGGGAACTCATCTTGCTGCTCTCTCATTGATTGCATACCCTGTAGATCTTTAGTTGTGGAACTGTTGCCAATTTAGGGTTGGTTGAATTCATCTCACTTATGGAGCTTTCCAAATATTTTTTTTTTCTTGCTGCCAATCAAAGAACTCAGACTGTGTAGCAAGGCTCATGATTTTATATGCGATTCTTTAGTCTCACCAAACATGCAAATATACCGCGTTTTCTTTAGACCAAGTTGGGGCTATGGAATTGTCATTTAGGCACCTAAGCTTAAATGTAAGTTTTTTAAAGTCGTCCCGCCCCCACTTTCAATTTTTTCATGCTAGTAAAAATCAATAGATTTGTGTTCCCATCTGTAAGCCACCTGACATTCTATGAATGATCAATGGAACTTACGTTGAAACTCTCAAGAAATCAGGGCTCTGGAGTAACCAAGTCCAACCAAACCCACACTGTTTTAGTTTTGTGTTCTGTTGATCTGAATAATCTTTACAGATTATTATTATCAAATAATCTTTACAGATTATTATTTACATGTATGAATGTAGTCCTAATCGCCTTTGGTGAGAGCACAGAAAAAACAGTTCTGATAGATAAATAAATGCTAGCAAATGCAATACACTAGCATATGCTAACATATGGAGATCAGAAAGATGCTTTTCTTGATTTCTTAAAAATGAGGGACTTGAACTAAAGAATACCTTGCATTTCGTTCATTGATATAATTAAACACTCACGTGCAATTTGCTACAGCTTAAAGCCAAATACCTGGTTTCAGAAAGATTTCATAGCCAAATGAATTGCTGAGTGTGTTCTTCAGCATAACAAATAGCAAAATATTAAATGGTCTAATAATGGAAAAACATGAAGTTCCACTGTACACTCTAACTTCCTGATGCTGTGACCACTCTCAGAGTGCCAATATCTTCTGCATATAAATGTGCAAATTTGTACGTGGTGGACAGGATCTCTGACAGCTTGGGCTCATTGCATTTTTAGCTATAATCAGTACCTGTATGAATTACTGCATGTAGTCAAAATCTCTCTTCAGCAGGAAATACAATACCAAGATACAAGTAACAAAAAAGAGAATGTTGAATGAAGGTTTAATTTACTTTATCCATGGATATTGCCATGGGATGGAATACTTTGTGTGACTAAGATTGTGTTGGCATTAAGTTTTGTGCCTGTTTTAAGTTTAGTCAAGAAAGCAATTTTCTTTTATTCTCAATGAAAAAAAACAGAAAAGAAGGAGGAAACATAAAACTGAGATTTTCTTTTCTTTCAAAACCACAGGCTGAACCTTATTGTCACTCCCAAGCCAAGTTTAACTTCCAAAGAAATCTTTTCAAGATGTACAAAGCATCAGAGCACAGTTTAGCTATAAGCACTACCATCTGCCACACTAGTCCTCAACCCATAATCCCTTGGTCTGGCAAAGCCTTTTACAGTGGATCATGCTGTGCCCAGTGGAGAACGAGCACTAGGTAATTAAATACGAAGAGTTTAGTGTCAAAGAAGAGCACAACAACTTAACAACTTCCATGCACGGCATCTATCCAAATGATGACTACAACATTCTCATAAGATATGAGTGATATCTCTACCCTATAACCATGTGTAGGCACCTTGTATTCGGAGAATACAAGAAGCGTGTGTGAGTGTAAACATTCCGAATGTCACATCAGGTGGCCACCTAGGAACTTGATGGTTATTACCGTGCTGCACGTAATAGCTCAGAACTTCACAGCAATATTGGGGTTAGAATTTGGATTTCCGTGATGCAAAGGTATGTTTGAGCTGATGGAGAATCTCTTTGAGCTGAAGGAGAATCTCCATGAGCTGCTAGCAGTACAGAGCCTTCTAACAGGCTGACAGTGCTTGCCTACCCTGTTTGTTGGTTTTGAACCTGGATAGGTCTGCTGAATCACTGAGGCAGGTGGCTCATTATCTCTCCTAGATATGAGGGAGGTGGGACTGGCTCTCTAGAGAAATGATTTATGGTGTGGGTGGAGCAGCCCTGAGTGGGGAACCCCACAAGCAGACAAGCCTGGAAAACTGAACTTAATGTTATATTGCGATTACTTTCTCTGTTAATGAAGTCAGACCCCAGAAAAGGGGAGGAGTTTGGAATCTACAAATTGTGTTGATTTACCTGAGAACAGATAGGGAACAGTACCTGCCCAGAGGCCTGCAACACACAGTTGAACTATTCTGATTTCATGCAATGAACACGTCATTTTTTAATACTCACAGAATGACGGCAGCATGCCAATAGAAATACTCACAATAGTCTTATGCTGAGATCAAGCAGATTCCATGAGATCTGAACTATAGAATTCTAAAATGTGTATTACTTATGCTTTTAAGATGTGAGGGTGTCCCTCAGATCCAATTTCGCTTCTCCTTCTGTGATGCTACCATGAAAAATGGAAAGTCCTCACAGCTATTGACTTTCACAGAACTATTCAGATTTACCCCAGCTGAGGTTGTGGCCCCTTGTCATTAGCTTCCATTGAGAGAGTTCCAAAAAAGGGGCATAGTGTGGCCAAAATTGAGCAAATGATAAAATAAAAATACTGTTTGAAACTACATCATACTGTCTGGTGCTTCCTGGCAGAAAAAGATTCAGAAAGTACATTGAGAAAACTCCGTTGTTTTCTTATCAAACATTGTATATGTAGACAAATATATCCTCCATAAAGAAGAACATAGAAAATAATCAGAAGAGCAAATGTGTTTTGAGAATTACCTCTGAAAGTTTCGGTTTCCATAATGTTTCTGAACTTTCTCCTTGGAGGCTACTATTTCCCAGCTAAGAAGCAGAAAGTAAAACGAATCAGGACAAAATAGAGTATTGAAGTAAATAGGGAAACCCAGCACTTAGACCCCTATGTTAGGAAATGTTTTTTTTTTAAAAAGAGGTTATATAGTTGTGTTTTAACTTGTATTTTATTTAGGATGTCTAAGTATTTCAGATGAGATCAATCCCTCTTTCTCTTTCTCAGGGTTCTATACTACTGCCAATCACCATAGGGACAAAGGACCTTCCATCAGGGCCGGCGCTTCCATTTAGGCAACCTAGGTGGTCGCCTAGGGTGCCAGGATTTGGGAGGGCGGCATTTTGCCACCCTCGGCGGCAATTCTATGGCGGGGGGTCCTTCCACGCTCCTGGTCTTCGGCGGCAATTCTGCGGCGAGTCCTTCACTCGCTCCAGGACCTGCCGCCAAAGTGCCCCAAAGACTGGGAGCGTGGCAGGACTCCACCACCGCAGAATTGCCTCCGACAACTGGGAGCGCAGAAGGACCCCCGCCTAGGGTGCCAAAAATCCTGGCGCCGCTCCTGCCTTGCATGCAATATTGATAGCAATAGCCAGGCCCTTAGTGGACTTCATGGAGACACTGATGCTTCTCCCGTTTCAGGGTCTAAATTTTACTAGATGAACCCCTTCCTGAGAAATGGAACACCTCCAACTTCTGAACTAATTCTCTGTTTCTTCAACTCAGGGTATGTCTACACTATGAAATTAGGTTGAATTTATAGAAGCCGGTTTTATAGAAATCGGTTGTATACAGCCGATTGTGTGTGTCCCCACATAAAATGTTCTAAGTGCATGAAGTCGGCGGACCGCGTCCATAGTACCGAGGCTAGCGTCGACTTCTGGAGTGTTGCAATATGGGTAGCTATCCCACAGTTCCCGCAGTCTCCGCCGCCCATTGGAATTCTGCGTTGAGAGCCCAATGCCTGAATGATGCAAAACAGTGTCGCGGGGGGTTCTGGGTACATGTCGTCAGGCCCCTCCCCCTCTGTCAGAGCAACAGCAGACAATCGATTCGCGCCTTTTTACCTGGGTTACCTGTGCAGACAACATACCACGCCAAGCATGGAGCCCGCTCAGCTCAGCTCAGCTCAGCTCACCGTCACCATATGTCATCTGGGTGCCGGCAGACGTGGTACTGCATTGCTACACAGCAGTAGCTAATTGCCTTTTGGCAGTAAACAGTGCAGTATGACTGGTAGCCTTCATCGGCGATCTGGGTGCTGGCAGACGTGGGGCTGGCAGACGTGGGGCTGCATTGCTACACAGCAGCAGCCCCTTGCCTTTTGGCAGTAGATGGTGTATTACGACTGGTTCGATCAGATGATGGCTGAAACTCCGTATGTCTCCCAGTCATATTCTGCTGCCTTCCCAATGATTACGGCGGCTATCAGTCGTAGTACACTATTTTCTGCCAAGCGCCCAGTATTTTCTGCCAAGCACCCAGAAGATGCCGAGGGCTATCAGTCATGCTGCACCGTCGGCTGCCAGCTTAAGATGTAAAAAATAGATTTGTTCTGTATTCATTTGCTTCCCCCTCCCTCCGTGAAATCAACGACCTGCTAAACCCAGGGTTTTGAGTTCAATCTTTGGGGGCCCATTCTGTGACACAGTTGTTTGTGTTTCTCCCTGATGCACAGCCACCTTTGTTGATTTTAATTCCCTGTATCTGTACGCCATGTTGTCACTCGTCCCTCCCTCCCTCAGACAATAGTTTCGCGCCTTTTTTCAGCCCAGACGCCATAGCACTGGGATCATGGAGCCCGCTCAGATCACCGCGGCAATTATGAGCACTATGAACACCACACGCATTATCCTGGAGTATATGCAGAGCCAGGACATGCTAAAGCAAAACCAGGACCAGCCGATGAGGCGATTGCAGCGCGGTGACGAGAGTGATGAGGAAATTGACATCGACATAGACCTCTCACAAAGTACAGGCCCCAGCAATGTGCAAATCATGGTGTTCCTGGGGCAGGTTCATGCCGTGGAACGCCGATTCTGGGCCCGGGAAACAAGCACAGACTGGTGGGACCGCATCGTGTTGCAGGTGTGGGACGATTCCCAGTGGCTGCGAAACTTTCGCATGCGTAAGGACACTTTCATGGAACTTTGTGACTTGCTTTCCCCTGCCCTGAAGTGCCAGAATACCAGGATGAGAGCAGCCCTCACAGTTGAGAAGCGAGTGGCGATAGCTCTGTGGAAGCTTGCAACGCCAGACAGCTACCGGTCAGTCGGGAATCAATTTCGAGTGGGCAAATCTACTGTGGGGGCTGCTGTGATCTAAGTTGCCAGGCCTATCACAGACCTGGTGATATCAAGGGTAGTGACTCTGGGAAACGTGCAGGCCATAGTGGATGGCTTTGTTGCAATGGGATTCCCAAACTGTGGTGGGGTGATAGACGGACCCCATATCCCTATCTTGTCACCAGAGCACCAAGCCACTGAGTACATAAACCGCAAGGGGTACTTTTCAATGCTGCTGCAAGCCCTGGTGGATCACAAGGGACGTTTCACCAACATCAGTGTGGGATGGCTGGGAAAGGTACATGATGCTCACGTCTTCAGGCATTCTGGTCTGTTTCGAAAGCTGGAGGAAGGGACTTTCTTCCCGGACCAGAAAATAACCACTGGGGATGTTGAAATGCCTATTGTGATCCTTGGGGACCCAGCCTACCCCTTAATGCCATGGCTCATGAAGCCGTACACAGGCAGCCTGGACAGTAGTCAGGACCTGTTCAACTACACGCTGAGCAAGTGCCAAATGGTGGTGGAATGTGCATTTGGACGTTTAAAAGCGCGCTGGCACAGCTTACTGACTCGCTCAGACCTCAGCGGAAAGAATATCCCCATTGTTATTGCTGCTTGCTGTGCGCTCCACAATATCTGTGAGAGTAAGGGGGAGACATTTATGGCAGGGTGGGAGGTTGAGGCAAATTGCCTGGCCGCTGATTACGCGCAGCCAGACACCAGGGCGGTTAGAAGAGCACAGCAGGGCGAGGTGCACATCAGAGAAGCTTTGAAAACGAGTTTTGTGACTGGCCAGGCTACGGTGTGAAACTTCTGTTTGTTTCTCCTTGATGAACCCTCCACCCTGCCCCACCCGGTTCACTCTACTTCCCTGTAAACCAACCACCCCACCCTCCCCTCTCCCCTTCGAGCACCGCTTGCAGAGGCAATAAAGTCATTGTTACTTCACATTCATGCCTTCTTTATTAATTCACACAACTAGGGGAATAATTGCCAAGGTAGCCCAGGATGGGTGGGGGAGGAGGGAAGGAAAAGGACACACTGCAGTTTAAAACTTTAACTCTTATTGAAGGCCAGCCTTCTGATGCTTGGGCAATCATCTGGGGTGGAGTGACTGGGTGGCCGGAGGCCCCCCCACCGTGTTCTTGGGCGTCTGGGTGAGGAGGCTATGGAACTTGGGGAGGAGGGTTGTTGGTTACACAGGGCCTGTAGCGGCGGTCTCTGCTCCTGCTGCCTTTCCTGCAGCTCAACCATATGCTGGAGCATATCAGTTTGATGCCCCAGCAGCTGGAGCATCGACTCTTGCCTTCTGTCTGCATGTTGACGCCACCTATCATCTTCAGCCCGCCACTTGCTCTGTTCATCCCGCGATTCAGCCCGCCACCTCTCCTCTCATTCATATTGTGCTTTTCTGTAGTCTGACATTGACTGCCTCTACGCATTCTGCTGTGCTCTGTCAGCATGGGAGGACATCTGGAGCTCTGAAAACATATCATCCCGAGTCTGCCGTTTTCTCCTTCTAATCTTCATTAGCCTCTGCGAAGGAGAAACATTTGCAGCTGGTGGAGGAGAAGGGAGAGGTGGTTAAAAAAGACACATTTTAGAGAACAATGGGTACACTCTTTCACGTTAAATTTTGCTGTTCACATTACACAGCACATGCACTTTCATTAAAAGGTCGCATTTTTCCTCTTATATTGAGGGCCTGCCGGTTTGGTGTGAGAGATCACTCACGAAGTGCCAGGCAACAGATTTCCGCTTGCAGGCAGCCATGGTAAGGCACAGTCTTTTGGCTTTTTTAACCTTCTTAACATGTGGGAATGGTTTCAAACAGTAGCACCCTCATTTCCCATACCAAGCACCCCTTGGGTTGGCCATTTAAAATGGGTTTGCAATGTAAAAGGAGGGGCTGCGGTTTCCTGGTTAACATGCAACACAAACCCAACTACCCCCCCCCCCCACACACACACAATTCCCTGGGATGATCACTTCACCCCTCCCCCCTACTGCGTGGCTGACAGCGGGGAACATTTCTGTTCAGAAGAGCAGGAACGGGCACCTCTGAATGTCCCCTTAATAAAATCACCCCATTTCAACCAGGTGACCGTGAATGATATCACTCTGCTGAAGATAACAAAGAGAGATAAGGAATGGATGTTGTCTGCATGCCAGCAAACACCGGGACCATACGCTCCCATGCTTTGTTATGCAATGATTCCAGACTACGTGCTACTGGCCTGGCGTGGTAAAGTGTCCTACCATGGCGGATGGGATAAGGCAGCCCTCCCCAGAAACCTTTTGCAAAGGCTTTGGGAGTACATCAAGGAGAGCTTTCTGGATATGTCCCTGGAGGATTTCCGCTCCATCCCCATACACGTTAACAGACTTTTCCAGTAGCTGTACTGGAAAATTTGCCAGGGCAAATTAATCATTAATCATTAAACACGCTTGCTTTTAAACCATGTGTAATATTTACAAAGGTACACTCACCAGAGGTTCCCTGTGTGCCCTCAGGGTCTGGGAGCACGCCTGGGATGAGTTCGGGGGTTACTGGTTCCAGGTCCAGGGTGATAAACATATCCTGGCTGTTGGGGAAACCGGTTTCTCTGCTTCCTTGCTGCTGTGAGCTATCTACATTATCTTCATCCTCATCTTCCTTGTACCCCGAACCCGCTTCCCTGTTGCGTGTTTCTTCATTGACGGAGTCATAGCACATGGTTGGGTTAGTGGTGGCTGCACCCCCTAGGATTGCATGCAGCTCCGCGTAGAAGCAGCATGTTTGCGGCTCTGCCCCGGACCTTCCGTTTGCCTCTCTGGCTTTGTGGTAGGCTTGCCTTAGCTCCTTAATTTTCACGCGGCACTGCTGTGCGTCCCTGTTATGGCCTCTGTCCTTCATGGCCTTTGAGACCTTTTCTAATATTTTGCCATTTCATTTACTGCTACAGAGTTCAGCTAGCACTGATTCCATCATGGTTACCTGTGCTGATGAGCTCTGCGTGGTCACCTGTGCTCTCCTCGCTGGGCAAACAGGAAATGAAATTCAAAAATTCGTGGGGCTTTTCCTGGCTACCTGGTCAGTGCCTCTGAGTTGAGAGTGCTGTCCAGAGCGGTCACAATGAAGCACTGTGGGATAGCTCCTGGAGGCCAATAACGTCGAATTCTGTCCACACTACCCCAATTCCGACCCTCAAAGGCCGATTTTAGTGCTCATCCCCTCATTGGAGGTGGAGTAAAGAAACCAGTTTAAAGGGCCCTTTAAGTCGAAAGAAAGGGCTTCGTCGTGTGGACGTGTCCAGGCTTAATTTGATTTAACCCCGCTAAAGTCGACCTAAACTAAAGTCGTGCAGAACGCAATGCCATCCACAGCCTCAGAAACCACCCTGACATTATCATCAAAGAGGCTGACAAAGGAGGTGCTGTTGTCATCATGAACAGGTCTGACTACCAGAAGGAGGCTGCCAGACAACTCTCCAATACCCAATTCTACAGGCCGCTTTCCTCAGATCCCACTGAGGAATACACTAAGAAACTACACCATCTACTCAGGACACTCCCTACACGAACACAGGAACAAATCAACATACCCTTAGAGCCCCGACCGGGGTTATTCTATCTACTACCTAAGATCCACAAACCTGGAAATCCTGGACGCCCCATCATCTCGGGCATTGGCACTCTCACTGAAGGACTGTCCGGATATGTGGACTCCCTACTCAGACCCTACGCCACCAGCACTCCCAGCTATCTCCGTGACACCACAGATTTCCTGAGGAAACTACAATGCATTGGTGACCTCCCAGAAAACACCATCCTAGCCACCATGGATGTAGAGGCTCTCTACACAAACATCCCACATACAGATGGAATACAAGCTGTCAGGAACAGTATCCCTGATGATGACACAGCACAACTTATTGCTGAGCTCTGTGACTTTATCCTCACGCACAATTATTTCAAATTTGGTGACAATATATACCTCCAGACCAGTGGCACCGCTATGGGCACCCGCATGGCCCCACAATATGCCAACATTTTTATGGCTGACCTGGAACAACGCTTCCTCAGCTCCCGTCCACTCACGCCCCTTCTCTACCTACGCTATATTGATGACATCTTCATCATCTGGACCCATGGGAAGGAGGCCCTGGAAGAATTCCACCATGCTTTCAACAGCTTCCACCCCACCATCAACCTCAGCCTGGACCAATCTACACGGGAGGTCCACTTCCTGGACACCACCGTACAAATAAGCGATGGCCACATTAACACCACCCTATACCGAAAACCCACCGACCGCTACGCCTACCTTCATGCCTCCAGCTTCCACCCCGGTCACACCACACGATCCATCGTCTACAGCCAAGCACTGAGGTACAATCGCATCTGCTCCAACCCCTCAGACAGAGACCAACACCTACAAGATCTTCACCAAGCATTCTCAAAACTACGATACCCACACAAGGAAATAAAGAAACAAATCAACAGAGCCAGACGTGTACCCAGAAACCTCCTGCTACAAGACAGGCCCAGAAGAGAAACCAACAGAACTCCACTGGCCATCACCTACAGTCCTCAGCTTAAACCTCTCCAACGCATCATCAGTGATCTACAACCCATCCTGGACAATGATGCCTCACTTTCACAGACCTTGGGAGGCAGGCCAGTCCTCGCCCACAGACAACCTGCCAACCTTAAGCATATTCTCACCAGCAACCACGCACCGCACCATAACAACTCTAACTCAGGAACCAACCCATGCAACAAACCTCGATGCCAACTCTGCCCACATATCTACACCAGCAACACCATCACTGGACCTAACCAGATCAGCTACAACATCACCGGCTCATTCACCTGCACGTCCACCAATGTTATATATGCCATCATATGCCAGCAATGCCCCTCTGCTATGTACATTGGCCAAACTGGACAGTCACTACGCAAGAGGATAAATGGACACAAGTCAGATATCAGGAATGGCAATATACAAAAACCTGTAGGAGAACACTTCAACCTCCCTGGCCACACAATAGCAGATGTAAAGGTTGCCATCTTACAGCAAAAAAACTTCAGGACCAGACTCCAAAGAGAAACTGCTGAGCTCCAGTTCATTTGCAAATTTGACACCATCAGATCAGGATTAAACAAAGACTGTGAATGGCTATCCAACTACAGAAACAGTTTCTCCTCCCTTGGTGTTCACACCTCAACTGCTAGCAGAGCACCTCATCCTCCCTGATTGAACTAACCTCGTTATCTCTACACTGATATATACCTGCCTCTGGAGATTTCCATTACTTGCATCTGAAGAAGTGAGGTTCTTACCCACGAAAGCTTATGCTCCCAGTACTTCTGTTAGTCTCAAAGGTGCCACAGGACCCTCTGTTGCTTTTTACAGATTCAGACTAACATGGCTACCCCTCTGATACTAAACTCGTAGTGTAGACCAGGCCTCAGTACTCTCAGAATGAACCATTTCCCCAAAAGGTGGGTGTCACCTAGTGCTGAGGTCAGGCTGCAGGGCTGGAAAATAGATATTTGGAAGGAGTGATCTAATCTGAGGCTACGTCCTCACTACGGTGGCGGGGGAGTGTCGATTTAAGATACGCAAATTCAGCTACACAAATAGCGTAGCTGAATTCGACATATCCGAGCCGACTTACCCTGCTGTGTGGACAGCGGCAAATCGACCTCTGTGTCTCCCCCGTCGACGGCGCTTACTCCTACCTGAGCTGGTGGAGTACAAGCGTCGATTTGGGGATAGATTGTCACGTCCCGACGAGGCGCGATAATTCGATCCCCGAGAGATCGATTTCTACCCGCCGATTCAGGTGGGTAGTGAAGACGTAGTCTCAGAGTCCTGGGTTGCAGAAGCAGGGCCAGGGACCAGGGCACAGAAGCTCAACATTCCTCAGATGTTATCTGCAGCTGAAATTGCTGGGTGTCATCTGCAATAATAAAGAAATTCAAGTTACAAAAATAAAGTCACCTAAAATATTTGAGACAATTGCTATTGTATCTCTTACCAAATGCTTTTGTTCAATCCACAGTGCTTTCCTCATTGATTTCAATACAAAGCAAGTATTCTTCTAGTTCTTACTTCTTTTACTCAATTTATTTAGCAGGAAAAATGACAAACTGCATTAATAAGTAATCTTTACCTTTTGGCTCATGATAAAGACTTTTTAAAAATAAATAAATACAAGTCTAGTTAATTGTCGGATTTTGAGAATAAGCTTATTAGATGAAAATTCTGATGACCTTAGCCAAAATAACTGGGCTCCTCAATCTCAGCACCTTCATAACCACTAGGTGGTCATCTGGGAGCATGTGTTTTTGTTTTTCACAACTGTAAGCTAAAGCAGAGCTCCAAATGCAAATTGTAGCACTCAGGAACTACATGTGAATTTGTGACAGCCCACGAAGGGCTTTGGCTCCAGAAAGTACTGAATAAACTGCAAGGAGTCATAAATATAGTATTTTCACCAGCAATGGATATAGCTTTGCTTCTGTAACCCTTCTGCCCATCTAAGTTGGCAACAACAAGGGCCGGGTTCTGTATCTAGGGGTTCCGTTTCAATAATGCAATGCAAAACCGGCTTGAGCCCCCACCCAGTGACCTGGGACAATTACATACCACTCCCGGGCGCCTCTAAGAGGCAATACTTCCCCTCTCACAAGCAAAGAGTCTGAGTGTAGCAGAAAATGTTTAATAACATGAGGTAAACGACATCAGCATTAAATTGGAAAAACACCACAAACAGGATTCATAACACAAACCATGAGCAAAAAAACCCACCCCAGCAAATTGGGCTGTGTCCTTTCCCTTTGGTTCTTGAATCCAGCAACCCAAAAATCACCCAGAGTCCCCAAAGTCCAACACCCCCAAAGTCTCTTGGGTCCAGCAACCACCCAAAGTCCCAAAAGTCCAACAACCCCCAAAGTCTCTGTCCCTGGTCAGTGCATCCCCAGAATAAAAGGGGGCATGCAGGGTGTTAAGGGGCACCTTACATGATCCGAGGCCAGCCATCTCTCCGTAGGGTTCTGCCGCAGCCTTCTCCACGAGCCAGTCCACTTCCTGCCGTCCCACGAACCGCTCCGCTCTACAAACTGCTCCGCTCCGCGACCTGTGAGCCGCTCCAGCCATCCCCGCAAACAGCTCCGCTTGCCGTTCCTTGGGCCGCTCCAACCGTCCCCGCAAGGCTCCACGCTGCTCGCTGCTCCTCCAGTCGTCCCCACAAATTGCTCTGTCAGCTGCTTAGCAATATAGCTTCAGGCTCCCCCACTAGTTAACACAGCACTTAATAACTTTAATTCTTTTGTGATTTCAGCTCTTAGTGATTTCAGCTCAGAGTAGGGGAGCCCCAGTGCTGGTGCACCATTGGCCCAAAGTGAATTCAGCTCAGCAGCCTGTAACTAGACTCCTAATGGAATCAAAAATAGCTCTGACATTCAACAGTGGAGAGAGGAGGTGGTGCAACTGGTGTTTCAAGCCCTCAGATGGGGCCCATACCATCAGGTACAACTTAGAGAATTTTTGCACTTCAAGGTCCCAGAAGCAAAGACAAGGTTTTCATCTCGAGGCCAAAAGACCAAAAACATCAAGACACTTGATCACGGCCTTAGATAGACCAAGAGACTACCTACACTTGACCAGAGCTCAAAGAGCTGAAAAGCGGATTTTGTAACCCATGCCCCTTGTCAAGCAAGTGCTACTTAGGTAATGGTGAAGGACTCACTCAGTCCTTCTGTCATACAACAGTTCCACTGGCCTTGATTCACAGAATCAGGGTAACAAAACTTTATTCTTCCTGCCCCAATAACAGAGAAACTGGGGATCCCACACCAGCCAAAGTAACCACTTTCAGTTGCTGTTGTTTCATGCCATGTGAGTGGGTGTGCCTATGCAAACAAGATCAGCCCCTGGAGTTCTTTTCCACACTCGCCATAATTCACCACCAGATGTCAGGGTAGAGCTCATCCTGACTCTGCTTACACTTCAATGATGTTCACGTTATGAAGCAGGTCAATTTCCAACAGGAGTAATTACATTCATTTTACCAAAAAAAATCCCCTTGCAGTTTCTATGGGAGACATCATTATTACTATTCACTTAATTTCTGAAATATTGTACAGAAGAGAACTGCTGCTATGCTCCATCCCACCAGCTGATTTCAGTGGTTAATGGAATACCCCGAGCCTCTTGTCTTTTAAGCACTAACGTGTCAGATAAAGGTGTTCCCAGTTACTACGAAGAGGCCAGGTTGTCCCCATCTTGGGGGCAAAACCCAAAACCAAACAGTACAGGAGGACAGCAAGTGCTGTGAGCTCCCACTCACAGGATTTCATCAATTGTCCAGTGGAAGAGGTGGAATTTGCCCTTATCTTCTATGGAACTAGCCACAGGTTGGCTCCATAAACTCACCTCTGTGTGGGCATCCTGTGTCTCCACACTGCCTCCATGCCGCAACGGCAGCATGGCTCCTGCAGAAGTGAGGGTTGTAGCTAGAGAACAATGCTCTTGCAGGTGGCTAAGGAATCCTGAGAAAGGCTAACTACTGCAATGCAGACTACGGGAAGGGGGTGGGGATTCTGTGCTGTTGGCTTAGCATAGCAGGCAGCCAGAGCATTCTCCCACTGCTCTTTTGGGGAGAGCTGGCTAATTTTGTCTCCCAAAGTCGATTCTTCATAGAAAGTCGCACTGCATCCACGGGACCTCTGGATCTAAGCACAAGAGTCTCACCTGCCTGGGCTAAAAGACTATTAACTAAAACTGCAGCCAGCTCTGTACCTCTGTGCGTGGCCCAGAGAGACAGAAACTCCACACTGAGTGCATATGGGTTACAAAACCAGTCCATATGAAGTGCTTTCATCCCCTCCCCCACCCTCCTGAACCTGTTGTGTGGGAGAGGCCACTAGATATCTCCAGTAAACCCATGAGCGATAGAGAAGTCTGTTACTCCTAGGAAAATGTGGGTCCCTGGCCCCAAAGAGACCCCTATGGGATAGGGTGGGAGGAGTGGAAGGATAGTATGTCTAGGGGTCTAAGCTGGGCTGAGAGTTTCTTGGAGGTTTGGATTTATGTATAACCTGAATCTTTAAGTGAATCTGAATTGGTGCCAGGACAAACATTTGTAAGATACATTAACTGGAACCTTCGGAGTTCATCCTTCCCCAGTCCTGACCGAACCCATCTCTCAGGTGTGAGAAACCCTCACTCTTTCCTTGGCCTGTGAATGGTCTGGTTTCCTAAGGGCTAACACTCAGATTTTTAAAGATACTTGAACCTTGCTGCACTCAGCATTGCAACACCTAACTGATTTAGGAGCCTAAATCTCATTTCCAGAAGGGATTTAGGCACTTAGGAGCCAAAATCCCATTTGAAAATTAGATCTAGGCACCTAAATCCGTTAGGCATTGCAACACTGAGCATAGCAATGTCTAAATACCTTTAAAAATCAGGGCCTAAATTTAGCCTTAGCTACACTACCTGAAAACTGATACAGAGGGAGGTTGGCCCTGGATGATTTGCAGAACTGGATATGGGCTTGTGAAAATCGAAATTTGTTAGTCCTCATGGACCTGAGGGAGCTGTCAAAAATGTTCAGCATAATGATTTCTCTCTTGCCAGAGCAAGAGAGGGCACGGGAGACTAAAGCATTACTTGTTAAACACAGTTTTAAAAATATCACTTCTCTGCTTGCATGCCTCAAACAAAAGCAAAAAATAAATCACCACCTTAAACAACGTGGTACTCTGATGAGGAACATCTCCACTTGGTACTGCAGGATCAGAGCATCTCATAGTATGTAATGTATTTACCTTCACAACACCCCGGTGAGGTAAGGAGACGGTATTTCACCCATTACACAGAGAGGGGAACTGAAGCACAGTGACTAAGTGACTTGTCCAAGGTCACACAGGAAATTTGTGCTGGAGAAGGGACTTAACCCCAGGTCTCTCAAGTCCTTGGCCAACCCCCTAACCACTGGGCTATCTTCCTCTACTTTTAATATATAGTGTCTCTCTATCAAGACACAAATAATTGTTCATATTTCTTTGCACGCACAAAGAACTTTCTATCCCTACATCTCAAAGCACGTTTTAAGGTAAGTATCATAGTCTCCATTTCACAGATGGGGTGACAGAGGTACGGAGATGTGAGTTAAGTGGCTTGTGTAAAGCCATCCAGCAAGGTCAGAATCAGCAATGGAATCCACCTCTGCAGACCAGTCATATGTCCTAACCACTGGGCGGGGCTGCCCCTTCAACTGTGAGACATAGCTCCAGAAGGAAAAATAACAATGCATGAATCTTCATATGATGCCGGATGGTGTGAGCTCCCTTGCTGGAAATCAGTCTGCCACTGCTGCCAGTCCTGAAGACTTCATACCCAGGGAACAAGGCTCCCTGTTGACGGCTGCCCAGTCGTTCAGACTTCAGGGACTTCTGAGGAAGAGGGCAGTAAGGGGAAGCGGTGATATTCTGTTTTCTTTTCTCTCTCTCTTATTACTGGGCTTCTAAATTGAGTTTTGGTTTGGAAGCAGTTTACTGGTTTGCTGACAACTTTGACCGGTTCTTTGTCAGTCTGGCATTTAAGCTGAGTTCTGGTCTGCTTTGTTTTTTAAATAACTTTATTTGATTAAGTAATGCCTTGCCAGGAACAGCTTTGCTGGCTTTTGGTCATTATACACACACAGCTTGATGGTTTTGCACTTGCTGAGCCTTTTTACCATCATTATTTAATTATAAATTTGTGGGTAAGATTCTGACCATTTTTCTCCCACTTGCCCACACACTGCCTTCCACCTCCCTTTCTCAAGAAGGGTGGGGTGGAGAATGTCCCCTAAGAAATAAGAGCACATTTGGCAGCAACAGTGGCAATAATGATGTACACTCTGGTGTACATAGACTTGGGCAGGATGTTTCCATCTCTGCTCCCAGTTAGATCTTCCCCTCCTGTCTTCTCCCCCATCCTCATTCATGCACTAATTCACCCACACTGAATTCTGCCACCCCAAAATGTCCATGTCCCCTGAGCTTCCTTCCTCCCACCCAAACCCACTCCACCAGCCTCAGAACCATAGTCCTCCTTAGCTTAAACTCACCCCACTCAAGCTCAGGAACCCATGGACTATAAACCCCACTTTCTACTGCTCAGATCTCTGCCCTCTTCTGAAACTTCTCTCATTCTTACCTGACCCTCCCCACCTCCACCTCACCCCTTCTTCCCAAAGCCAGAAAATGCTTCCCCAGCTGCATACCCACCTAAGACCCGAGCTCAGAAATTCCCTCCAGCACAGAACCCGCACAACAATCCCAGCAGAACCACACACTCTTCTCTCACATCCATTGTCCGGCTAACTAGAGGCCTGGAGAAGGAGGGAAGGGGCAGAAAAGAGAGATCCCATGGCTGCAAACAGCAGATACCCTGCCTCTGAGGACTAATATGAGCTCCAAAAGTTTTGCTGGATCTGGGCCTCATTTTACTCTCTTATCTTCAATGGACTTTGGGATCAGTCTTAGTTCACATCTGCAAATGACAACTGCTAACAAGTTCACATTTCCAAGCCGCTAAGTCATAATGCAAGTGCACTTTCTTCTCACTGATAAAGGCTGCTAAATCTTTGGTGCTGCTATCTTTGCTTACAAAGCCATGACCTGCTAAAGTGTACAGTATTTAGACCTTGCAAGATGCACAATATGTTGCTTATTTTGGATAAGATACTGCACTGGAGAATCCACGACATCCCTAGTTATATTGTTAATCACCTGGGCTGTTAAAAATTGCATTTTTCTTCTGGAAGATTCAGCTTCCAGCCATTGGGTACTATTATGCCTTTACTGCTAAATAAAAGAGCCCTCTATTATCAGAATTCTCTCCCCATGTTGGTACTTATAGAACATGCTCAAGCGAACTCTTAACCTTCTCTTGGATAAACTAAATAGACCAAGGTTCTTTAATTCTCACCGTAAGTCTGGTTTTTCAGACCTGAGCCTTGTATCTCTTTTCTGAATCCTTTCCAGTATATCAACTGATGGGAGACAGGCTTAACAGAAGTGAAATTAGCATCTTTTCATTGTCTAAGAAATTAAAAAATAAACTTACCTCATAAAAAGAGAAAAGTAAGTTTTCATTTCAGTTACCTATAGTCATCTGCTAAAGAAAGTTAAGGAATTTTTCTCCTTTTATATCTACTTCTTTTAACCTGACAGTATCCCCTACAGCAGAAAAAATAGACCACAAGAAAATAAATATTCACAATAAAGAAATAGGTCACGTAAGGACAAATCCTTGCCACCACTTCTATGAGTTATTGGTATGAATTAGCAATATTCCAGGGCACTTTCCTGCCACACATAGCTGTTGTATTAGTTTGATCAAGTTTGTGCAAAACTTTGACCATGCAATGTGCATGTCATTGCCAAGTATAGTTATTGAAAAGTGCCGCCCCAAGCACGTGCTTGGGACGCTGGTGCCTAGAGCCGGCCCTGGCTGCTAAGGATGGACATCAATGGAGATGGTGGGTTTTGTGATGTCAACATCTGTCCACTAGGAACTGGACTTAAATCAGATGCTCATTTCACACAAGGTGGCAATGACAGTTGACAACTTGTTATATGGGTTGGATTTGGGAAAAATTGTATCCCAGTGCAAGACCCCTGTCCCCCATCCAGTTGCTAATATTAACACAGAGGGTTCATGAATGCTTACAGGCTTTCTTCAAATTTCTATACATAGAGATACAGGAATCTAGCTGAGTGTTCAAGTATTCGAAATGGAACGGAAGGATATTTATACAAGAAAGGGTTATTTCAGTTGCTTTCTCATTCCGCTAGAAGCTGGTTTAATGTCCCAAAGGGATGGCTTCCTTTTACTGAACAAGTATCACAGCTGACTCTTTCCCTCGCAAGGCTTTTACAGAGCCTCCTAGTATTGGAATTTTTAAATGTCAACAGGCAAAAATCTTGAGCGTATGTAGAAAAACAATACACATGATAAAACAATGTTGGCATTTCGGAAAACATGTTTTCTTTGAAAGATTCCAGGTTCCATTGTACCCAAGCTGCGTGGCAGGTTTCTGCGAGTTGTTTCAATCTGAATTAAGAGCATGGAATCTAGGTCATTTCTGCTGTTACCAGCTTGTTAAGGAAATATGAGGAGAGAGAGAAATGCCCATAGAGTTTTATTTTCCAAATATTAGATACAATGTTTAGGCTTTTTAGAACTATATACATGGTGCTACCCATTCTATTTAAGATGCCCTGACAATTGCTGCATCACATGATTCCATCTTATACATTTCCATAAGGAAATAGACGCCTCTAAGTAAGTATAGGGCTTCAATTGCTGTGTCCAGCTCTTCTCCTGTCATGAACTATGAGAGCCCAGCTCGAGTGGTTTACAGCTGGCAGCTGCCACTGAGAATGTATTTAACCAAGCATTCACTCAAAAGGCATTTATTGTTAAAATACAGAGCACACCGTGATTCTGCCTTAGTGAGGTTGCTATTTCTACCCTTCCATGGGCAAAGCAGGTGTAAATGATGGAGGGTAGGTCTGCACATACGGCAGCATGTAGACTACAGACATTGCACGCCCAGCTAGCGTGGGTATGAAGAGTAGAGTAGATAGTGAGGCACTGCTAATTCCAGAACACTTGGGTATATACCCTACCTGGCTTTCTACATGCCCAAGCAGTGTCTCCTACATCTAGACAGCTATTTCTAGCCTTCTAGTGTCCTCATGCCTCCTCATTGCCAGAGTCTTTCCTTGCTGCATGTAACTACAAACCCGTGTGAACACAGCCCACCTTTCACCATAGTCTGTAGCTACACATATTCTACACATGCCACCACTGATGTGGTTGGTGTTGTACCGACTAGAAATATTCTGCAGTGTTGCACAGTATAAACCACGGACTGAGACTAGTGAAACAGTGCCATGGTTTTTACTGGTGCAGGGTGCATGGTAGACAGACCTAAAGCTTATCAAATCTTTCAACGTGAGATTCTAGTTTGATCCCATTACAGACATGGGCTGAAGCCATGAAATTCAGATCCACACTTTCTCTCTCTACATGTGAGGGGATTCTCTGATACAAGTGAGTATTAATTTAGACCTATCTCCTTTCACTAAATCCCTCTGAATTGATCACATCTTTGAAATATCCAGAATCTAAACTCCTTTTAGATTCACATTCTGCGAAGACAATAAGTATGTACCTGATAATATGCTTGGGGGTGGAAGGGGGAGGGGAATCCAAGCCTAAAATTCCAGGGAGTGATGATAGTTTCCTTTACTTCAGGGCAGATGCAGATTTTAATCAATTAAATCAATGGCTAATGTTTGCTGGCTGTAAAAATGGTTAAAAGGTTGCTGGTGAGTGGCCATAAGATGGATGGCCAGTGGCACAGGACTTCAGAAAGGTCAAAGGTGACTATCACCTTGAAATCTAATCTACAGCTGGTTCGCTCTACATTGGACACTGGCTGTGGTCATAAAAGCAGCTTATGTCAACCTGATGGTATAACCTTAGGGAATCCTGATGAGCTCTTTCCTGCTAATGCAATGACTTTATAAATGGTCACATACACAGATTCATAATTATATTAGACTTACACATTCATTAAGCCTTTCCATGACTTGGGACTCTTCATAGCTAAGACACCAGAACATAATCAGAACCAGAGCAATGTATATTGTCTCTTGGGATTAGACTCCTTTTCTTTTCTGTTGATTGTCTTCCAGCTATCTTTCCTGTCCTACACTACCCACGTTGCTGACTCACAGCTGTCTTCCCAAGTTCCTGATCATCTCCTACCAGATCCAGTTTGTGGTAGCCCATTGTGCTCAATTCATGACCTTCTCCCTCAGAGCCATCAGTGTAAGGACTGGGCTGGTGCTTCTGTTTCAAAAATCCAGAGGTTTTGATCCAGGCTAGAGATGCTGGGTCCTCTCTGTCTACTCTTAATGTCATTGATAAAGTGGGAAGTCACACATTCTCCACCCCATTGCCTGAGAAGCAACTAAACAGGTCTCTCTCTTTCTTTCTCCATAAGTGACGCATGAGAGGAGGCCCAGGATACTAATACTCCTGGGTCTTTTGGCAGAGCAGAGAGAGCACTGGCCAGGTACAGCTAACAGGAGGCCTAGGAATTCACTCTGCAGTTGTCCCCCAGGCAACTATGTACCTGAAGACTACAGGAAATATATTCTGAGTGTTTAGAACCACTGCTCAGCAAACACATGAGAACCCGGTTCTGCTGGGATTTGGTTTCAGCCCCAAAGTGTCCGGCACTCATATCCGAGAACCATGCACACTCCGGTCACAATACATCTTGTTCTCAGCTCTCCTCTTACATCTGTGACATTGTTTTCCAGAGCTTTCTACACCGTCCTTCCTCTTCCCACCCTGCCCCCTCATTCATTCTGCTCCCGACCCACCTTGATTCCTCCTTCTGCCCCAGCTTCTCTTCCCAAGCTGATTGCCAGGGAGATAGGTTTATGCAGCTCCTGCTACTAAATTAATCACCTACAGCCAAGTTGCATTGGTTTAATGTCTCCTTTAAGTCTGATATATTGGATCAGTATAAATGAGCCTGCACCTCTGTCCTTTCACCCCCTCCAAACATTACCTGTGCACACCTACTGCCTTGACCCCACCTCTGCTAAAATCCTCATCCATGCCGGCAACACATCCAACCTTTACTATTGCAGCTCACTCCTTCAAGGCTTCGCCAGCTCTTCAGATATGCACATGCTGAATCAATGAAATCAGAGATGGCAAAGACATTCTAGCTCATTTGCTTTATCTCCTGTCCGTTGCAGCTCCTGATCTCACACTGCCCGAATCTAGTGTAACACAGAGACACACAGGAACAGATCTAACTTAACCACCCCTCTTTGACCTTAAACCAGTAGCAGATTGCACACAGCAGAGCTCTGCTTTGCCTCTCAGCATGGCCCCCTCTCCCACTATACCTGGAGTTGGGGGGAGCTAGTGCAGGTGACAGCCACGTCGCTTCTGTCAGTGGAGAGTTCCCTTGCACAGGGATTATTCTCTGGTGGCCAGGTCTGGCCAGTTTACCTCCACTTTGAATCACTAGAGAGATTCAGTGTGGCAGCCTGGAGAATCCGTCCCTTTATCTTTCTACAGTACCACTTCCTTATATGTACATAAGCATTTATTTACTGTTATGTTTCATTCTCTCTCTACAAGCATGGGGACGGGAGCGAGAGATTTCAATAAACCATATGAGGTTCAGGTGACAAATGCACACTTCAGTAGTAAACCCTTTTCGCCCCTGACAGTAATAGGGAAAATGGGAGCTTCCTCTCCCCAGAATGGACTCTCGCTTGCATTATTCTACAGCCAATATTCTGAGAATCAGAAATCTTCACGCTGTCTGCAGTTGAAGTGGGCGAGTTCAGGCTTTCAACGTATTTGCAGGGTGAGCAAAACTAGTGTGAAGTAACAAGCCATAGTTTTTCCATAATTTACAGCCTTTGTTTCTTTTTAAAAATTGACTCCCTTTGGGATGAGTTTTTCCTCCCGCTAAGCCTCCATTGACCTCAGAGGCTATTCAGACATAGCTGGGTGACGTACGTTATTATATATGTTTTCATTTCATTTTCTTTCACCCCTTTTTTTTATTATACCCTCTCTACATTTGCTTTTCATTTGGCTCACTCTCTGTTCCATGTTACATTAGTTTTCCACCAGCTGCTTCTCCCTCTCCCCTCTGCTCCTTTTTCACACACATTTCTCCTAAGCATATTCACAACAGCAGCATTCAAAACTGAAATTCCTAACCCATTAGGTGCAAGTGAGTTCAAAATTAGCTTACACTAGTAAGGCCATGCCAAGTCTTGAAACCAGCCCACAGTCAGGCAACCTAGGAGAACGCAAACACCACAAGACACTTACATTGGGCAGAGACCGTTTTTTGGTTCTGTGTTTGTACAGCACCTATCACAATGGGGGTCCTGGTCCGTGACCGGGCTCATGGGTGCTCTGCACTACAAATAATGGTAATACACAACCACTGAGAACTAGCTCCCTTTTCATTCCATGTTGGTTAACGTCATCTTTGCATGAGGAACACAAGAAGTGTAAAATCTCAAAGCCAGTTTCTCTACAAAAGGTTATTCCTATTCTCAGGCCAGGTCTACACTACACCCCTAATTCGAACTAAGGTACGCAACTTCAGCTACGTGAATAACGTAGCTGAAGTTCGAAGTACCTTAGTTCGAATTAGTTCGAACTTACCTTGGTCCACACGCGGCAGGCAGGCTCCCCCGTCGACTCCGCGGTACTCCTCTCGGCGAGCTGGAGTACCGCAGTCGACGGCGAGCACTTCCGGGTTCGACTTATCGCGTCCAGACTAGACGCGATAAGTCGAACCCAGAAGTTCGATTTCCAGCTGTCGAACTAGCGGGTAAGTGTAGCCAAGGCCTCAGTGTGTGAGACTCATTTGCCTCTAATAAACGCAGTTGCTCTGGGTGTGCGGTTTTCACTAATCATCTTATTTGCATTTTAATGACAAGCACTGCCACATCAAGGAAATAAGTTACATCTCAGAGTTGCTAGGAAGCCGGGTGCTCCCATCCCACCCACTAAGAATATATATTTTACATCTAAAAACCATACTCCTAGCAGAAGCTGTTGTGATTTCTTTATCCAAATGATTGAAAATCCATATGAATGTTGTCCTGCAAGCGTACTTTGATAACCTTGTTATTGTGACCTCCTCAAAACAGCAAAGGCTCCTGAAGGCTCTTTCTCTGCTAAAATGATGCTGTAACAATTATGTCAATTGCTAAATTCCAGTTTTAGTGATGATACTCCACCTACCTTAATTCCCCCTTGTAGTTCTAGTTGAAAGAGGGTTTTTTCCCCTTTCAAACCAGTGCCTAGTGGTGCTGAAAACTGTTAAGCAGCTGGTTCACCCCACAGCTCACTGCATATTTCAGTGGTGGGTAAATTCATTCCTGCAGCTTGTACCATTAGAAAATCAGCCTTCAAAGTGCTTAGAGATCCTTCTGGATGAAGGGGGTTATTAAAAATGTAGCATCATTATCATGATCACTTACCCTTCAAGTGAGGAAGATGGAAAGCAGCCTCTTCTAAGGCTATCCACATTGATAGATGACCTGCAGGGGGTAAGGTAGCCCACCCAACAATGAAGTTGTCCCCTCCTTCAAAGGTCACCTTAGTGACATGCATTCTCTTTCTTACCCTATACAGCAGGATGTCTCAAGGTGACTCGAATTCAAGTCTAACTAGCAATGCTGATGTGTCAATGGACTGACTAGTTAGATGTATTTATGAACTGAGATTACCATGAAATTGGACCTAATGGCTGACTATTAATTTCAATCCTCATTGGGATCATGTGGGTTGCCAGAGAACACTTTATCTTTTAATGAAAACTAAATGAAAAAAATATATCACTCATACTATTATCCAGGCTCAATATATCAATGGTGTCAACTCCTTTGCCTTCAGTGAAATGACACCAGAGCTGGATTTGGTCCTATATTTTTAAATGATTTTAAAAGTGCCACTATTAAATAGGAAATATAATATTTCAGTGCGCACAGGATAAGAGCAGTCAGGCAGAAGGAGAACTACAGTATGGTATCCTTTGATCCTTGTTAACCATCATATTAATATCAGGCATGAGTAGCATAAGTTGGACAAAATAAAAGTTATGTCTTTCTTTAGGGACCAGTATAAATTAAAAGTGACATTAATTTTATTGATTTGAGAGTCAGTGCTTTAGATCCATACCGTAGATATGGAGGGAAAGATTATCCAAGAGGTGATGTGGAGTCACAATAGGATGCATTCCTCAAGCCTGCTGAACAAGAACGAAGTGGGAGACTTGAGCCATTCTGTGTCCCTTGGAGGCTTTAATATCTGAATGATGCATTCAATGGCTCCATGTCTAGTTGGCAGCCCGTATCAAGCGGAGTGCCCCAAGGGTCGGTCCTAGGGCTGGTTTTGTTCAATATCTTCTGGAGGATGGCGTGGATTGCACCCTCAGCAAGTTTGCAGATGACACTAAACTGGAAGGAGTGGGAGATACACTGGAGGGTAGGGATAGGATACAGAGGGACCTAGACAAATTAGAGGATTGGGCCAAAAGAAATCTGATGAGGTTCAACAAGGACAAGTGCAGAGTCCTGCACTTAGGACGGAAGAACCCCACACACTGCTACAGACTAGGGACTGAGTGGCTAAGCAGCAGTTCTGCAGAAAAGGACCTAGGGGTTACAGTGGACGAGAAACTGGATATGAGTCAACAGTGTGCCCTTATTGCCAAGTATCAGGAGGTAGCCGTGTTAGTCTGTATCCACAAAAACAACAAGGAGTAAAGCGCTGTACACCAATATTCCACATGAGGATGGTCTACAAGCTGTCAGGAACAGTATCCCTGATGAGGCCACAGCACACCTGGTGGCTGAGCTTTGTGACTTTGTCCTCATCCACAACCATTTCAGATTTGGGGACAATTTATACCTTCAAGCCAGTGGCACTGCTATGGGTACCCGCATGGCCCCACAGTATGCCAACATTTTTATGGCTGACTTAGAACAATGCTTCCTCAGCTCTCGTCCCCTAGCGCCCCTCCTCTACTTGCGCTACATTGATGACATCTTCATCATATGGACCCACGGAAAAGAGGCCCTTGAAGAATTCTGCCTGGATTTCAATAATTTCCACCCCACCATCAATCTCAGCCTGGATCAGTTCACACAAGAGATCCACTTCCTGGACACTACAGTGCAAGCAAATGATGGTCACATAAACACCACCCTATACCGGAAACCTACTGACCGCTATACGTACCTACATGCCTCCAGCTTCCATCCAGGACACATCACACGATCCATTGTCTACAGCCAAGCCTTAAGATACAACTGAATTTTCTCCAATCCCTCAGACAGAGACAAACACCTACAAGATCTTTATCAAGCATTCTTAAAACTACAATACCCACCTGGGGAAGTGAGGAAACAGATTGACAGAGTGAGATGGGTACCCAGAAATCACCTACTACAGGACAGGCCCAACAAGGAAAATAACAGAACATCACTGGCCATTACGTACAGCCCCCAGCTAAAACCTCTCCAGCGCATTATCAACGATCTACAACCTATCCTGGAAAACGATCCCTCACTCTCACAGACCTTGGGAGGCAGGCCAGTCCTCGCTTACAGACAACCCCCCAACCTGAAGCAAATACTCACCAGCATCTACACACCACACCACAGAAACACCAACCCAGGAACCAATCCCTGTAGCGAACCTAGTTGCCTACTCTGTCCGCATTTCTACTCTAGCGACACCATCAGAGGACCCAACCACATCAGCCACACCATCAAGGGCTCATTCATCTGCACATCTACTAATGTTATATATGCCATCATGTGCCAGCAGAGCCCCTCTGCCATGTACATTGGCCAAACCGGACAGTCCCTACGTAAAGGAATAAATGGACACAAATCGGACATCAGGAATGGTAACATACAAAAGCCAGTAGGTAAACACTTCAATCTCCCTGGACATTCTATAACAGATTTAAAAGTAACTATTCTTGAACAAAAAAACTTCAGAAACAGACTTCAAAGAGAAACTGCAGAACTAAAATTCATTTGCAAATTTAACACCATTAATTTGGGCTTGAATAGGGACTGGGAGTGGCTGGCTCATTACAAAAGCAGCTTTGCCTCTCCTGGAATTGACACCTCCTCATCTATTGTTGGGAGTTGACTACATCCACCCTGATCGAATTGGCCCTGTCAACACTGGTTCTCCATTTGTGAGGTAACTCCCTCCTCTTCATGTGTCATTATATAATGCCTGCATCTGTAATTGCATCTGAAGAAGTGAGGTTTTTACCCATGAAAGCTTATGCCCAAATAAATCTGTTAGTCTTTAAGATGCCACTGGACTCCTTGTTTTTCTTGTTGCCAAGAAGGCTAATGGCTTTTTGGGCTGTATAAGTAGGAGCATTGCCAGCAGATCGAAGGACATGATCATTCCCTTCTATTCGGCATTGGTGAGGCCTCATCTGGAATACTGTGTCCAGTTTTGGGCCCCACACTACAAGAAGGATGTGGACAAATTGGAAAGAATCCAGCAGAGGGCAACAAAAATTATTAGTGGGCTGGAGCCCATGACTTATGAGGAGAGGCTGAGGGAACTGGGATTGTTTAGTCTGCAGAAGAGAAGAATGGGGGGGATTTGATAGCAGCCTTCAACTACCTGAAGGGGGGTTCCAAAGAGGATGGAGCTCGGTTGTTTCCAGTGGTGGCAGATGACAGAACAAGGAGCAATGGTTGCAAGTTGCAGTGGAGGAAGTCTAGGTTGGATATTAGGAAACACTATTTCACTAGGAAGGTGGTGAAATACTGGAATGGGTTACCTATCAAGGTGGTGAAATCTCCATCCTTAGAGGTTTTTAAGGCCTGGCTTGACAAAGCCCTGGATGGGATGATTTAGTTGGGGTTGGTCCTGCTTTGAGCAGGGGGTTGGACTAGTTGACCTCATGAGGTCTCTTACAACCCTAATTGTCTATGATTCTAAGAGAGAGACCAAAAGGAATGGTTTCTAATTTACCATGAAGGCCCCCTGGCAACAGAACCAATGAAGATCTGCTGTGCAAAGGGGCTGGGAGCCACAGATGTGTGAACCTTGGGTGGGATGGCCCATCTGTGGAGGCTTCCTGTTTGGCAGCATGAAGGGATGCTTTTAGCTCTCAGAGGAGCAAAGGCCAAGTTGGAGGATCCACCGTCCTCAGGGCTCTTCTGCAAATGGTGTGAGGTAGGAAAATGGCAGCTACAACAGCTATTAGGCTGTAGGAAAAAGCTTCTGTGGGGACAGGATTCTGCCATCCCCCCTTCTCTGTGCGGAGACTGGTGTGCAAAACTGGGCAGCTGGATTTCTGCTTATGGGCTAAGTGACACTTATGTGCCAGCCCTCTGTTCTGAGCTCTCTCTGGCCTTGACAAATGCACCCTTGCCCCGCTGATATCCATTTAGAATACTGCTGCTAAGATCATTTTCTTCATCCGTCTCTTTGGCCATGTCATCGCTCTCCTTTCATCCCTTCATTGGCTCCCCCTCTTCTTTTTCTTTTCAAGCATAAGCTACTTGTCTTCATTTTCAGCACCTACCCTCACTCCATCTAGCATCTCTCGCTCACTTATGAAAAGTTGACTCCTGCCTCCAATAGGCCCAGGATGTCAGCCTCCGTCACTTGTTATATGGCCAAATAAGCACCTTCATGCTTTCTCCCCTGCTGCCCTTCACATCTGGAAGAAGCTCCCTGTTATGGGATGTAAAGACCCCATGCTGGCCTGGCAACCAAAGAGTTAATGCAGAAACCACCAGCCTTACAACAGCTGGGAAAATAAAAACACTGAGAAGCTGAGAGGTGGGATGGCTGTCAGAGGAACAAGCAGGCTAGAGAAAGAAAGTCCTGCCAGCAAGCTGGCGAGGAGCCACCCAGAGACAATGCCCCAGAGAAGGGATGACCAGAACCACAGGCTGGAGAAGCCTACAAAACCAATTATCCCACTTTCATTAAACTCTCTGGTACTTAAGCCCTATATTTCTCTGAACGCTGTTTGCCTTCTCTGGACAATTTCTGTTTTGGGTGGGTTCTTCTTGAGATGGGGTGATCAAAACCAAATGCAGTATTTGAATTGAGGAAGTATCATTTTGTTAAGATACGGACCTAGACAGATTAAATACAGATCTAATTTAACACATCCACCTTGCATGTGAGTCCTGGCACAGTCCTGGCAAGCTGTGCACTGCAGTATGTTGGCTTTAACTGAGTCCCTTTACAAGGTGACAGTGACGTAGGTAGGATTGCTCTTGGTGACAGGGCAACTCTTCTGGGTTAGCTCAAGATCTCATGGCTACCCATGACGACAGGGAACCACGGCTTTCTGGATCCATTCATAGCTGGCCACACCCAAGGTCTCATGTTTGAACTGTGTCTAGAGGTCTGCAACGTTGTCATGGACCAACCACTGCTATCTTCATTTTGGTGTCAGGATGTAACCTTTCCTGCCAGGATCTGTTTTAATAATCTGTCCTTAGAAGCCGATATGCTTTAAAAGTGTCAAAAAATCTAGCACTAATCCAACTAATGGCATCTTTGAAGTCTTATGCCATTCAGGAGATGAAGAGAAGGCTCTTGCTTCCCCCAACCAGGATGGCTCTAGGCACCAGCAAACCAAGCACATTTGTTTGTTGTTGTTTTTTGCTTCGGCAGTTGCGCTCTCGGAGGTGGTTTTTTTGTGTGTGTGTGGCTTGGGGCGGCAAAATACCTAGAGCCGGCCCTGCCCCCAACAGTGTCCATACAGCCCTGAATGGTGAAAATGTTGCAGGGGATGAATGGCCTGGTTAATTCTACTTGGCTTTCACTGTTTTGTTATGTCATTGCATTTCTTTTATTATAAGGAATTTTCATGCTACTGATAAAATCACTCAGGTCTGGACTGAGCTATTTGCTTCTGTCAGAATGGCAGAGCAGTATCTAGATGGGACAAATGCCACTCCTCAAGACAAGCCACACCATAACCTCACTCACAATCAAAAAAGACTCTGCTCTCTAATTGTTGAGATGGTAGAATCTCACAGTCCTTCTAGGCTCTTCAGTGCTACTAGTCACCCAGCTAGCAAAAGCTACTCAAAATATCTTCCTACAGCTGGCCTCTTATTGATGCATACCTGGTTACAGTGATCGATTTTTTTTTTAAACTCCAGCCTTGTGTTTTGCAGTGTATTGCACTTGGAAATGATTGCCGCTGTCTCACTTCATTGTTCCTGCCTGTTAAACAATGAGGTTAATGTAAGCACCTCACGCTGGTGCTCTGGGTACTACATTAGCTCCCCCCAACTTCTAGATTAAATTCAAAATCTTTTGGTCTTGATTTTCAAGGCTCTGAATGGCTGGCCCCGGCTACCATGGGTGTGCCCCTCTGCTCACAATCAGGGACTACTGCAGCACAACTGTGCAGTCATAAACAACAACAGAACCTGTCAAACAACGAAAGTGAGACTCAGAAGAGCCAGGGACAGCTTTTCAGTGGCTGGCCTGTAGCTATGGAACTCCTGTCCACAAGAGGATAGAATAACCATTAATCATACAACATACAGCTGTGGTTCTCGACCTTTCCAGACTACTGTACCCCTTGCAGGAGTCCAATTTGTCTTGTGTACCCCCAAGTTTCACTTCACTTAAAAACTACTTGCTTACAAAATCAGACGTAAAAATACAAAAGTGTCACAGCACACTTACTGAAAAATTGCTTACTTTCTCATTTTACCATATAATTGTAAAATAAATCAATTGGAATATAAATATTGTACTTACATTTCAGTATACAGTATATAGAGCAGTACAAACAAGTCATTGTATGAAATTTTGGTTTGTACTGACTCCGCTCATGCTTTTTATGTAGCCTGTTGTAAAACTAGGCAAATATCTTGATGAATTAATGTGTTCCCTGGAAGACCTCTGTGTACCCCAGGGGTACCCGTACTCCTGGGTTGAGAACCACTGACCTACAGGATGAACCTATCTCTTTGCAATGCCTTTCCCACAGTACATCCACCTCACAATAGAGTAATGAAGTCAACAAATGATAGTGAGAAATGGGTTAGAGTTAGGGTTAGGAATTTACCTGCATAGCAAAGAGGAGAAAGAACCAAATCACTTGTGTTTAGGCTTTTCATAGACTTTATATAATTTTGTAAGATGCTTAAGATTTCACAGCATGAATGCACGGACAGATAAGGTGTCTGTCTAAGGTATATGGGCCCAGTGCTTCTTTCACTTATCCCAACATAAATCAGGAATAACTTCACTGATGACAACAGAGCTAATACCAGTGTAAGACTGGTGGGAGAAAAATCAAAGCTTATTGGGTTTTTATTTTAAGGCGGACAATGTCCCTTTCATACCATTTTCCACTCTGCAAAATGAGTTCAAATTAAAATTTTTTGCAATTGTAACAAATATCTCCTCATAGATGCCTCTCAGCCTTCATTTAAAAAATAAAATCAACAAAAAAGCAATGTTGCCCCACAGGAAGGTTTCATCTTTTAATTTTTCATACAAGATAAATTTTTAATTTCTGGACATCAGAAATCAGAGGAATTTCCCCATGAGGCTTGCAGTTCAAAGAACACGCTTTGGGCGACTGTTGCCATAAAGTGTTAATTCCTTATACTGCAGACTCAAATGCTACAATACCTATTTTTACTGCTGCTTTTCTTCAGACAAATGTATTAGTGTTATTTTTTTAAGTCCTGGCTCTTTGCTAAAAGCTGGGCACTGCCAGAACAGCTTACTTGAATGCACAGGAAAATCCCCCTTGCAAGCAGTTGTTTTATATAGTTTGGTCTGCAGAGCACAGATTTCGCTGTGGCCCCATCAATTTCTCCTAATGCTGACCAATTTTGTCTTATTTTAGTTTATTAAAAATATTACATTTTGAAGTTGGGCAATATAGATAGGACAAGCTTGTGTACTCTTTGGAGCTACTTGCTAATATCAGAAATTCAAAGATAGGAATGACCTGCATGGCTGAAAGATTTCATTTGCAAAGTAAGATCAACTTAAATTTTTTATATAGTTGATGTGCAGGCCCCAGCTGTGCCTGCTGTTCACATTGGCTGCTAACTGCTTTGCAACCTTTGAACTGAAACTCTGCTGAAATTAATTGCTATAACTTCGAAGGTACACTTTTGTTCTTGTTGTTGCTATATATTTCTGCCCACACTGTTCTGCTCTGGGTGTATATATACACTCACTAAGCTCCAGTGTGCTGTTCTTATGTTCCAAAGGGAGCAGGCTGAAATGACAGTCATGTTTTCTATTCCAACGTAGGAAGGAAGAGGGAAGACGGCAGTGTCACAAAGTTGTATTGTTTGTGGTTTCCAAGGCAAGAGGGGCTTGATTTGAGTGGGTAGGAGGGTGGAGAAGATGGAGCGTGTGCACGACTCTTCATAAATTCTATCCTCTAAACAGGAAGGAAATATGTGCGATAGACTTTGATAATTGTAAGAATCCTAGATGCTCTTCAGTGAAACCAAGACCTTGTTCACAACTGAAAACGTTTGAAACCAGCCTTGCAGCATTGTGAGGAGTAACAGTTTTTTTATTTCTGGAAAGCACTTGAAATCTAACCTGAGGTCACAAGTGAAATTAATTAGATGTTCACAAGCTCATCATCTATCAGATTGTGGTCTAAATCAGAGAATTGCCTCACACAGATACACTACAAGACATCAACAAGAAAACAATCTAAACTTGGAGGAGCCAGTGTAGCTACCAACCCAGCTATATCTGGGACAGAAGGTCAAGTTGCCAGTAGGATTTGGGCTTATAGCAATGCTCTTGCTGCAATGCAGTACTTGGGGAATGCTACGCTGTCAAAGGTGCTGTCCATCAGATGATGTATTCAACCTGGGGCTCTTCTGTTGGTCTCTGTTGATAATTAAAACTCCTATAGCATTTACCATAGAGGACAGGGAATAACTTTGGTTCTTCTCCAATATTCCCTGTTAACAAAATAGGTTCTAAATGTGTGAGATATTGTTAAGCATATAAAGGTTCCTCCATTTACTTGCAGACATTAGCCTACTTGTAAAGGGTTTATTTTTATTAAAACAGGCACTATATAAGACTAAATCCTATACATTTCTAAAATGTTCTTTTTCAGGCTTTGGGTTTACCCTCTAAGCGTGCACTGCAGTTTTCTGTATTATCTGGTTAACATGCCTTGTAAAGTCATTTCGAAAGGCTTTAAAAGCCCTTTATTTCACACTTTTGTTAAGCATATACTATAACTATGGCGATATTTGCTTGACCGTTTTGATTGTGCCCTAATGGGTATATTCTTATCTTAAGGTTTTGGGAACTAAGCCACTATCCAAATGAGAACATAGCTCTTTAATGTTTTAACTAAAACAGAGCAAGCTGTGTTTAAATGCATCTGAGTCAGCTGCGAGGGATGTCCATTGTCTTCAAGAAATCTACACAATGTAAAACTGTAGCATCATGCTATTTGGCAAAATCTTTGATCAATACATTTGATGCAATTTAGCTTGTGCCAACCTCTGTAGTTTGCATTTTGAAACAGCCGTGTTTTCAAGAGTGATTGACAGACTTTGAAGAGGACATTTAACACCAATTATGAGGGAAATCCTGCCCCTACTGAAGTCAATGGGAGTTTTGTCACCGACAAACCTTCAATGGGCCAGGATTTTCACTGTATGGATTTATAAGATTTAGAAGCAAGAGTTCCATACACTACACTTGAAATGAGGCTCCTTTTAACTGCACAGGGATGCCACAGAAACACCAGCACAGTGGCATGCAAAAGTAGGCAAGACATGCCTTCCTTTCTGTTTGATGTAACTAAGTGCAACAAGCCTGAAAAGGTTAGTGTAATTTTTTATACAATTTTCTCTCTGTGAATCTCAAGTGGCCTCTCATCACAGGTCTCAGACTCCAAGGGGATGGACCATCTGTGATGCTGTTAGTATTATGTACCATTAGAACATAGCCATTAAGTAATTTGCACCAATTCACACTGAGTATCATGTGGGAGATAATGTGCTTATGTAATTAACAAAGCACAAATATACCATCCCTTATCTCAATCTCTCTCTCATTTGGCTTCCCCCCCCCCCAACATTCATTCATGCTCTTGTAGTCTGTATGCCACAGAAATCCTTCCCTTGATCCCCTCTGCCTTTTCAGCTGCCTCCGCTGCTTACCTCCAAGATTCTAGAGTGTGCCCCTCATACCACTCCTTGAAGGTCCCTCCCTCACCCCCAAAACCTTCTAATCCAACTTCTGTCATTCAGTGTAGCTGCCCTCACTAACACTATTATTAGCCTTTTCCTGACCAACTTCCACCACTGCACCCTCCTCCATCTGTGCCTGCTGACAGTCATTCACTCCCTCACGAACTTGTTCTGCCCTTGGAAGTCATAACCCTGTTTCCTCCCCTCTATACCTTTGTTTCCTTTACTTGTTCACAAGCCAGTTCTTTCTATCCCCCTACCATAAAAATCCTTATCTATGGCTTGCCTCACTTCAACTTGCATTCAGATCACGGTACATCATGCATTCCCTCCTCTCTCCAGGCTGTACAAAACACTGCTGTGCTCTAGACAACATTTCATGACAGTACTATTAGGCTTTGTATTAAATGTCCCCATGCACAAATTTGATCATTTACATTATTCTGAACTGCAACTTTTTTCATGTAAAACTAGGCTTCATATGGGATCTCACCTCTGAGTTAAAGGTGTGGATTCATGTCCAATCTAGGACTTGGATTTATATTCCTAATGAGTACCAACACTGCAATACATGTATAAGCCTTTGGATCCTTCTATATTCTACCCTTTTCTGGTGGTTGTCCATGCTAAGGATTCTATAATACTTTACAAAGGTGTAGGGGAAATTCCATTCCATCTCTCAGTACCATTGATTATAAAGGTAAGAGCTATCGCTAAAGACAAAATGGTTCCTCCATTTGCCTAATTTGTCTCCGCACCACCAGCAAGTAATTAGTTGATTTGTAAAGTAGTTTTGGTGTAAAAAATGTACTACAGAAATTTTAACCATTCTACATGGTGCACACCATATATAAAACCAGATATTAAATTACCCAAGAAAGAAAAATATTACATTGCTGCATAAATGACAAATATTGATCATTTCGCATCAGTATGAAATCATGCCAAATCATAAATAATAAAAGTGCTTGAATATAGGTATATAGCAGGCAGTAAGCAGATTTACCACATAATTAAAGTGCTTAAGGCAAAATACAGACTTCTGGTATTTTCTAATTTCTAGTAAATCACAGTGAGCTGGTAAATTCTGAGATCACTTAATTTAAAAGTATATTTACAAGCTAAATCTAACTGTAGTCTTTATTCTGTAAAGTAAACAGCAAGGAAACAGTGTGCATCTAATTTTTGAAATTCTTCTGGCTTTTCTTTTTGACCTTTGGTATTTGTATGTATCGACGCTTTCTCTAAACCATTGTACAAAAACACCTTGAAGTGTCAAGCTTTAAAAATGAGTCTTCGTTTCTCTTTCTCCTGTGCAGCTTGGATTATCTTGGCCTTGTCAAAATACATTCTCTAGTTAGAGGTTGAAAATATTTCCCTCCTGGCTCCTAAGTATTGATTTTTCAACACTCAACTCTGTCTGTCAGCTGAAGAGGTGAAAGGTGAAAGTTCATCCAGCACTGCCTGGCTTTACTTTCCTATTAATGTCATGCCCTTTCCACATTTGATCAGTTTATGTGATCACCAACACAACTGTTATTGAGCATATTTTACCTATGAGAAAATATTTAAGTCATGAATGATTTTAAAACATACACACACCTTGAAAATTGAGGACTCAAATATGTTGCAACCAACTCCTTTTGTGTTTATCTATTTTTTTGAAGTCTTGTTATGTAAATGATTGACTCAATTCAAACTGTACTATCTTATCTGAACACTAAGAGAAAGATTACATTTACTGCTTATGCTGTAAACCTTTTTAAGCAATAATGATCAATTTTGTTATTCTTGCTCAAATGCAATCATGCTTTTTTACTAGGGGGGAGGGATGCAAATTCAAATCCAAACAAAGTATTACATTAAACAAATTTAATAATCTCAGCTCAGCTCCCAATGGCAGTAGTCCATGTCAGAAAATCTCGATGCATAATTTGGTTCAATTACTCTCCCTCTTAAAAAAGATCTAGGACTGGAGTAACAAGAAGAGAGCATAGCTTTACACATATTACAGAGCGGGTTGTTGAGGTTCTGGAAGATCATCATTATCTTTAACTGGTTGACTCACACTGTTCTCATAAACAGAAGAGATAATCGTTTTTCCTCAGCACTTTCCGACTTCTTTTTTTGTTAAGGAGGCCTTGAGTCTCTTGAACATGAATCTTCATCCAACTTAGTGAAATGTAACCTTATTCAAATAAATGTAAGAATTTATTTCTGTGCATGATAAGAAAAATAAAAATGAATGTCAAGTAAGTCATGGAACTAAGGATGCATTTGTGTGTGATCACATCACAGTTAGGATGATAATATAGGAACAATATCCTTCAATACTATTCAGGTTTTATTTCACAAACATATGTACATAGCATTAGTACATACAGTAGCATTTAAGTGGAATCATCAAGAAATTTCTTGAGAGGCAAACATTTTCATCATTTACCGTACACAGTGACTTCAATCATTACAATATTTTCATACAGTTATCTCATCATGTCATCTTTAGCTTGTAAACCGCCAATAAAGCCACATATGTCTCCACATTTACAAGGACAAGTCCAAATACAGTACTAACAAATCAATAAAATACTAAAAGCTTACACTGGAATGACAACACAAATTTTACTGCAGTGCTGAGAAATCTAATCTGTGATGAAATTTGGGAGTAGGGTTGACAAAGTCACTGAAATGGAGATTTGTGTTTAACTAATGTGCAAATATTAGTTAAGCAGTTAGATAATCTATTTCCACCCACTAAGCATTACTGCATTTTCTAGCCAAGTAACACTAACTCCACATTAAATTGTAATCCTGACTGTTGCTCTAGATGTATTGTATAAAACATTTGCAGAAGTTGTCATAATCTTGTGAAAATTTTGCTAATTTAGCTTTTGCTACATTTAACTATTGTTCAGTACTGGAAGTAGATTGCCCCCTTTCTTTCACAATTTTTTGTAATCCATTAAATTTTTAGTTTAAAGCAAACTTTTTATTACACATGTAATTTTACTGCATACTAAAGAAAATCTTCTTTAGCATACCCATTACTACTGTGTTTCCATTTAGCTTTTAAAAGTAAACATATATGTACTTGAAAAATATTATAACATAAGTAAATATGACTTTGGAATGCCTATGGAAGAATGAATAAAATGTACTTTTTAATTTTCCACATATGCCTATACTTAAATGTAGCACTATAGCATTTGATTCTACAGACAAATAGTGTATATGCTGTGTAATTCTTTGCTTCTTGTCATGGAGACCTACATATCTCTCTCTTTATAAATACAATGTACATGCATGTTGTATAAGTTTACTTTAAAGAAAAGCATCAAAAATTCTAGTACAGAATTTTACCACCACTATATACTTCAGCCTTGCCATACTTAGAAAGAATAAAATTTACAGCAATATGAGATAAACATTCCTAATGGTCTTAATTTCTTACTTTGTTCGTAAAAACTATAGTAAACAACAGATATGTTGATTCTGGACTGTAGATCCTACTTTCATGTATAGTGTACTATACAGACTGCCTCTAGAAAAAAATCCATTTGAAATTTAGAAGCCATTATTTTCTTTGTTCATTTATTCCCATTCTGTTGGATTTTCTGGCAAGTACCACCTTTAACTTTATATGTCATCATTTAATGTGAGCCTTCTCTCTTTTGTGAGCTTTCCAGACAAAAATGGCAAAGAAAAAAAAAGCTGTACAAACACTTATATCAATACATTTAAATAAAATAGTATTTTATGGATTTTTTTTCCTTTACGCATAAACCAGCATATTTTTCACATTATTACATATTTCACAAAATTAGATATGTAAGAAAGAAGGAAAATGTGAACAATTACAACATTACAGAAGAATTCTCTTACTGGGGAAAATGTTTAAATATATTGGATTCAAATAACAATGAACTCACCTTTTACTTATTTTCCATAATTTTTGAGTTGCTCAATATCAGCGATATCTGTGTTTTCATCAAGTGTATTTGCATTTTTACTCCTCAATCCTTCAATGAAGCCAAACTGTGAGTTTGTAACACTGCAATAATGTATACAGCAACAGGATGTGATGGCATAAATGCAGGATTCTCATTTCCCTGCAAGTTCCAGCACAAGTGGGAAAGAGAATGCTCTTTTTAAAATATAAATATCTGCAGTGGAAACAAAGGGAATACAGAAAAAACACACCTTTGTGCATAAGTATTCTTTTTTTCAAGTTTCCTTTTCCCCTCTTTAAGAGATTCTTGGTATTTACATGTGGATTGCTCAATTCTTTCTTCCAGGTCACAACAACAATGACCTAGTATGCCATAACTTCCAATTCAATCAAGAATTTAAACTTTATATGAGGAAATATGCTTCTTCAAAATGAGAACAAAGGCTACTCTTGTCCTGAAAACCTAATTCCTCATATACTTGCTCATGAATCCCATGCCAGTTATCCCCAAGAGGCTAACTGCTAAAGCCTATGACACCTCACCCAATGATCACCCCTTAGTCACTAGAAGAAAGTACATGTAAACATGGAACCTTTTTGGTAAACAGTAAGATTCTTTAAGAACTTCAAAAGGAAAATAATATTTATAATTAGGACTGCTCTGCATTACTTCAATCTAAAATGTAAAAGTGACTTGATTCAACCCAACTTCAGAAAAGGCTGATCTAGTCAAGGAGTGCAACCTCAGTGTTATTGATTTTTTTCAGCTTCTGTTGCACCAAGCAACAAGAGCATTCCCAATAGCCATCTTCGTCCCTCCTATCAATGGCAAGGAAAAACTACATGATGATAGAATAACCACACTTGGTTGAGCTGGTGGGCATACCTCTGAATCAATAGCTGGCACAAGCAAGATTCTGCTCTAGGGAACCATGCAGAAATGTTGCAGTCTGGCTGGTCCCACTGGATGATTTATATAGGCACTGGTGTGGGTAATCCAGTGTTACAAAAGAACAGAGAAAGAGAGAATTATAGGGAATTTTACAACAAAAAATGTATTTCTAGCAATAGAGAGCCTGACTCTAGACCATAAATCGATGTTCTTTGCCATCATGCGCCATAAGAATAACATTGCGATTGGAAGTCCAGATCAGCCGTGCCAGTTTGAGTGCATTGTGTGAACCTGGTGAGGCAGGCTGGACAGGAGGCACCTGGTATGTTTTAATACAGCGGAGCTGAGGTGCAGAATTCAGCATTCCAATACTTCCCAAAAGAGAGGTGTTCATCTGCAGTAATAGAAAAAGAGAGAGTCAACACTGAAATCAAAGGGTTTCTTGTGAAGAATAATTTAATGTGAAACAAAGCCTTTTCTCTTTGGTATTTACAGAAAACTTTTAATAATACCTGCCAGTACTGGCAACATGGCTGCCCTCTCTAATAACCTTCAATTAAAATTTTATTTAGTCCACCGAAAAACACTGTTTCTTAAACTAAAGAGATGCTGAGAATCTAAGCAGTATGCTTGCAAATGCTTAATTAACTCTATACACAACTCTGCAAAATGAAACTAGATGTGCTAAATTTAGTAGTGCATATTTTACTGCTTCCCTTTTTCCTACAGAACTGTAGACTTTACATTATCTTAAACAACACTTTTATAGCCATATGTAGTGGGGCGGTGGCAGCTGCCCCACTCCCTGAATTTGGGCTGCAGTAGGCCAGTGGGCCTCCACAGACACGGAGCCAATCAGGGAAGGCCTTATAGGGAGTCAATCAGGGCCCAGATTGGAGGGAGCCAATCAGGCCAGGCTCAGCCCTATAAGAAGGCTGCTCAGGACAGGAGCAGGCAGTCTGTCCCAGGCCTTTGACAGGGAAAGGTCTTTCTCCAGGCTGGGAGACTAGCACCTGGGACAGCGCAGCGCAGCGCTGGGCAGGCCCGGGGAAGCAGAGGGTAACTCCAGCCTGGAGTCTGTCAGGCTGCAGGCCCTGAAGGGAAGGGCCTAGCCAGTGCGAGGGGCCAAAGGGGAAGCGGCCCAGGGATGTGGACAGACAGAGGGAGAGAAGGAGGGCAGGATGGCTGCCACTAGAGGGTCCCTGGGTTGGGCGGGCCTGGGTCCCCCCCTTTCCCCCTTGCCTTGCACCCGGCTGCCGGAGCAGCCATCTAGAGCTGCACCAACCCCCTGCCAAGAAGGGAGTGACTTTGAGGGTGCAGCTGGCCACATCAGCCAGGAAGCAGAGAGGCAGCTGATTGATCCCCCCGGAAGGGGATGAGGATGGACTAAGAGGCACTGCCGGAGGGCAGTGTCTGGAAGAGGATGCCGCGAGCTTGGGAGCAACGTGGGTCCAGACACGCCAATCAAGGGCGAGATGACGGACGGGACACCAGCAGGAGGTGGCGCTCCACTGGACAGAGCTAATTCCCGAGACAACCAGAAGGAGGCGCCAGGTGGTGAGTCCCAACCCCGTCACACCATATTTTAAAAAGTTCTCCTCCCTTTTTTACCTGCAAGACATGATGAAAATGTTTTTTGTTTTTTTTTTAAATTGGACTAAATGGAGAAATAAAATACAGCCAAGTTTATGGTTTTTGTAAGTTACAATCTTTTGCAAGGCATAGAAACTCAGCAAAGTTTAGAAACAGAATTAGTGGTAAAAAATTAATTCCAGTCTCACCATTTGCCTTTTTAAAATTTCCATTTTCCTTTAATTCTATCTACTTCAAATTGAATAGTGAGATCTGAACCAATATATTAGCTTAAACCTATAATGAAGTCTGTCACTTAACATATTAAAAAGTATCATCTACAACTTCTTTATATTCATTTAACACTATCATTTCAGAACTGCAATAAGTAATCAAAAATTACAACTGTTATATTTCTGCCGGAATATAGATTTAAACACATTAAAAATCACAAAAATTAGAGATGGAAAAGACCTTTTGGATGCTGGAGTATATCTGCATGACAGAACAAGAGTGGTCCCAATGCCATAACAGAACTCATGGAGGACAGGTGAATTTCCAGAGGACTGGAGAAGGGCAAACATAATACACCCATCTTTAAAAAGGGGAACAAAGAGGGCCCAAGGAATTACAGACCAGTAACCTAACTTAGTTACTTGGAAAAATACTGGAACAATTTGTAAGCATCTATAGGGTAATATGGTTATAGGAAATAGTCAACATAGATTTGTCAAGAACAAATCCTGCTGACCCAATCTAATTTTCTTCTTTGACAGTGTTACTGTCCAAGTGGATGGAGGGAAATAGTAGATGTGATATATTTTGACTTTCATAAGGCTTTTGACACAGTCCCACATGACATTCTCATAAGCAAACTAGGGAAGTGTGGTCTAGATGAAATTACTAATAAGGTGGGTGCACAGGTGGTTGAAAGACTGTACTCAAAGAGTAGTTATCAATGGTTTGCTGTCAAACAGGGAAAGCGTATCTCTAATAGGGTCCCACAGGGGTCAGTCCTGGGTCCAGTACTAGTCAATATTTTCATTAATGACTTAGATAATGGAGTGGAAAATCACAGAATCATAGAATATCAGGGTTGGAAGGGACCTCAGGAGGTCATCTAGTCCAACCCCCTGCTCAAAGCAGGACCAATCCCCAGACAGATTTTTGCCTCAAATCCCTAAATGGCCCCCTCAAGGATTGAACTCACAACCCTGGGTTTAGCAGACCAATGCTCAGACCACTGAGCTATCCCTCCCCTTCCATGTGCTTATACAATTTGTGGATGACCCCAAGCCGGGAGGGATCACAAGTACTTAGAGGCCAGGATTAGAATTCAAAACAACCTTGACAAATTAGAGAATGAGAGAGTTGTCTGAAATCAACAACATGACATTCAATAAAGATAAGTGCAAAGTACTTCACTTAGGAAGGAAAAATCAAATGCACAACTACAGAAGGGGGACTAGCTGGCTAAGTGGTAGTACTGCTGAAAAGGATCTGGGAATTATAGTGGATTACAATCTGAACATGAGTCAATAATGTGATGCAGTTGCAAAAAGGGCTATTATTATTCTGGGGTGTATTATCAGGAGTGTCATATGTAAGACATGGGATGTAACTGTCCTGCTCTATTTGACACTGGTGAGGCCTGGACTGGAGTACTGTGTCCAATTCTGGCATCATACTTTAGGAAAGAGATGAATAAATTGGAGGAGAGCAACAAAAATGATAAAAGGTTTAGAAAACCTATATCTATATCTAAACCGGATTTCTATACAATAGGTAGATGATGGTCCAGCTCGATACCTAGGACTGGGCACATGAAACCTGGGCAAATCTTAGGACATTTAGGATGTGTTATTGCTGACACCATGTTCTGAATTCTGATCAGTACAAAATATAAGCCATTACTTTTTCTAGTCCTTCTCAGCAGCAGAATGGTGTCAGAGAGTGTAAATCATGGCATCTCTAGCAGGGAGCATGCAAGCACCACTGACATTTTCACAATTTAAATCATCTTGAGTAATAACCCTTTTAAGATGACTAATGTTACTGATTTTCCTGCATTAATAATAGTGCCGAATAGAACACAGAGGGGAAAAAAAATCACTAGTGCACGAGGTCACATTTTAAAACTAAATGCATAGGTACATTTAACTCTTTATGTAAAAGCCAGTTTAACATGGATGGATTTACACACAGTAAAATCTGGCAATTCACATTTTTAAACCAGTGCCTGAATATGAAGTGTTTTTTTTTAAGTGAGGTCCCTTTTCTATGATTCTATGTAAAAGATCAAAATCAATAAGCCTGATTGCTTTCCCAGGTAGTTAAACTAAGTATATGTACTGATGGTTGAACATTTTACTGTTCTTATTCACTATTTCAGAAAGCACAATATATGATGGATAATAATTCAGTACATTTTATGGCATGTACCGTATTACTGAATGACATACAGAAAATTGTGGAAAATTAAAAAAAACATTAACTAACATCTGCAGGCATACTGGGTCCAGTCTTGTAGTCTTACTGCTGGCAAAACTCCCACTGTCTTCGATGGGTATTTTGCCTGCATGAACTGCAGGATCAAGCCCACTATTTTTCAGATAACTATTATTTAAGTTTATAATTTAAAAACTTTTACATCCTTTGGCCATTTGAGTTGGTTTTCCTATGTAAATGCATACGTTTTAAAACTCTTAATGACATGTAAGGTACAGATGATCGTTAATTTCTTAAAAATATGAATGGAAACTAAATGTAAAGCAATTAATACCTCAATACATTAATGCCAATGTCTTTTTCTTTTAGAATTACATATGAATTGATTGCACAAGAAAGCTAGGGACAGGTTATGCATAAATGAGGGTTGTGCTGTACACATTTCCCCATCCAGCTTTACCAACAAACCTTTACCCTGACTTGTTATTTCCTTCCTGTTGTCTTTTGGGTTCTGCCAATCATGCTAAACTGAGTGCTGATGTTTTGCTACGATCAAAGGGGAACTAAACTGCAACTACTAAAATCCTTTATACTGGTGACCTGAAATAGAATTTGAACTCTTAGCTCCAGAGAAAAAAAGGGATAGAGCAACCCAAATCTACCCCATCACCTAGCCCAACTGCAAAGTCTAAGGAAAAAAAGTCTCAAGATATAAAGCTCAACTTTGCATAGTGATCTGTTCATGTGCCCTTTTCAGGATAAAAAAAACGTAAGAAAGAAAAAGATTGTTCAAACTATTAATTTAAACTTGAAAGGGTAGGGATGTGGTCATCCTGCTTTTTATAAAGTGCACAGCTCACTTTTGGCACTATATAATATAAATATATATTAACAATAATAAGAATTTTGATTAAAATACTGAGATCAAATTCTCAAGCCTTAGCATAAAAATTAATTTAAAGGAAATAAAAACTAACAAACACCCGAAACACCTGCTTAGAGGGCCTACTCACTAAGTGCAGGCTCTTATTTGGTCAACCATCAATGTACCCTTACATCTACAAGACATCAATACACGCTATAAAAGTATGGGTATTTTATTAAGAATACAGTATTAGTCCATAAAGTTCCAAACTTCCGAATGTTCTCGAGTTACCTAGAGGTTACACATTTTTTGTGTGCACATGAACAGCAAAAAACACAGTACAGTAACTCCTCGCTTAACGTTGTAGTTACGTTCCTGAAAAATGCTACTTTAAGTGAAACAATGTTAAATTAATCCAATTTCCCCATAAGAATTAATGTAAATAGGGGGGTTAAGTTCCAGGGAATTTTTTTTGCCAGACAAAAGAGTCTCTCTCTCTCTCTCTCTCTCTTATTTATATTTATATTTATATATATATATATATATATATATATATATACACATACACACACACACACACATATACACAGTACAAGTTTTAAACAAACAATTTAATACTGTACACAGCAATGATGATTGTGAAGCTTGGTTGAGGTGGAGGAGTCAGAGGATGGGATATTTCCCAGGGAATGCCTTACTGCTAAATGATGAACTAGCACTCAGCTGAGCCCTCAAGGGTTAACACATTATTGTTAATGTAGCCTCATACTTTACAAGGCAGCACGAATGGAGGGAGGGGAGACAGCATGGCAGAGGGAGACAGAGACACACACCCTGTGTGAGAGAGACAGACGTGCATTGCTGACCGTACTTTAAGTACATTGCCTTTTTAAGTAGATCAGCAAGTTGAGACAGCAGCTGCTGCCAGCAAGCTCCCTCTGTCCTGAGCCCTGTTGTGTACCCTCCTCCCCCGCTCTGTGGAGATGGGGTAAAGGAGCGGGGGGGGACGACGACACTGCACGCAGCAGTGGGGGGAGGGACAGCTGAACTGCCCGGCAATTGCTAGCCTGCTGGGTGGCTGCCGCACAGGGAACTTAGGGGAGCTGATAAGGGGGCTTTCGGTCCACTCTGGTTCCAAGCCCCCACCAGCTAGCTCCAACAGGCTGCTCTTCCTGCAAGCAGTGCACAAAGCAGGCAGCTGCCAAACAATGTTATAAGGGAACATTGCTCAACTTTAAACGAGCATGATCTCTAATTGATCAGCAACCTAACAATGAAACAACGTTAATGGGGACAACTTTAAGTGAGGAGTTACTGTAATACTCACCTTACATTTAAAAATAGTACGACAAAGGTATATACTATTATTTATGTAGGAGAATTGGTAATATAAAATGCAAACAGAGGAGGGTGGTCTAATGGATAGGGTGTTAGCTTCCTGGAACTCAAGGATCCAGGTTCAATTCAATGCCATGCCACAACCTTCCTATTTCCTTGGTAAAGTTGTGTGGTCTCTCTGTGCCTCAGTTCTCCATTTGTAAATGGGAATAATAGTACTTCCCTCTTTCACAGGTGTGTTGTGAGGCGATATATAGAGGGAAGTACTATTTTTATATATATATAAAATATAAAATTGTGAGATGCTCAGATAATGGGTAATATATAGCACCTAAGATAGTCAGAGGTCCATACTGCAAGGGGCTTATCTGTTAATACATATATTTTTATTCAATCTATATATTTATACAAGTTATAATCTATTTATACAGATAACATGAGTGGAGAAATTTGTCAAAATGTTACCCTAAGACACTAAGGAGCCTAAGTCTAATGTTTAAGTGATTTAGGCACTCAGGAGCCTAAATCCCATTGAATTTCAATGGTACTTAAATTCCTAAGGGCCTATGTCACTTGAAAATTTTACCCTTTATCAGCATACTTGTGTGAGAGCATCACAGATAGCATGTGAAAAAGAACTAGTGGGGCAATAAAATAAGGGGAAGCAAGAGAAAATCAGTGGGGAGATATAGCTCTGTATACAGATTGTACAAAATGACAGCACTGATGTTGTGGTTTAAGCTTTAAGTTTTGGAATTTCCTGATTTTTTGGAATGCTTGTTATTTCAGCTATGATACATTTTTTTTCCTTTGTCAGAGGTTACATTAGTAGTGAATAACATTTTTAAAGAAGACCCAAAAAGTTGACTACAAATGCCAAAACTCAACCCCATTTACAATACTAGCATCGCATATATATCTTCACCTTTTGTGTCTATTCTTACCTGCCAAAAGGAGATGTGACTGTCTGTGTTGGAATAAGTGGCAAGGTACCGTCCATCAGGAGCAAAAGCCACAGCTGTTATTGGCCCTTTATGGCCATGGATAGTCTAACAAAGAGGAAAAAATGTAGTTTAGAAGATTAATTACTCAGAACCATTACGGTGCCACACAGACAAAAACTGAACACAAAGCTAACTGTGTGTGTATCTATAGAAATGACTTATAAATATAGGTCATAATTGTCAGTTAAAACGAAGTATAGTGAAGAGATCATAGTTTGGCAAACTGAAAACCAAATATAATTTCATTATTTCATAAATGAGAGTGAACTTAGTGATAGGGTAAGGTAGCACTGGGAGGCAGGTGGCCTCTCTCTGTGTGTTCTCAGAACAGGTACAGCAGGAGCTGAAGCTTCCCCATGCTACTCCGCTGTACATCAGCCCTAAACTAGGTACAACAGTAATAAAGTCTCCATGCCATCTTTGCTTTCTCTGCTGAGACTGTTAACAATGACGCCAATTCTGGTGGTTTTGCATACACGTACGAGAACATTGTCCATTTTCAGGGATTCTGAATAAATGTTCTGATAGAATAGTAGAAAAAGGTTCAGACTTGCCAAATTATGACCTTAACTAGAAGAAAAGGGAATTATTCTTCTCTTGGTTATTTGTACGAATAGTGCTAAACTCTTGGTTTAAAATGTCAGGCATGAGATTCAGAAGCTGACTGTTCAGAAACCTTTGGTGGAACAATTTCAAGCATTTACTTGCCAACCTTCATCTGCTGGGAAGGTGATTATATCTATACCGGTTATGTTTTGTGGTCAAAATGGAACCGGCAGTTAGGGAATGACATCCATCTACAGCTTTATAATCACATGATCAGTGATTCTTCCTTGTTACCCAGCTTCCAAATCTCATGCCTTATGTCTGAAACCTCGGAGAATTTTTCACCTATGTTTTGTATATCTTTGGAGACTGCTAAATTCCAATGAATCTGTAGATATTTTTGCATAGTTCCCCAACATTTTCTCCCCCTTGCATAAATGTGCTATCAAGGATACAGCAGCCTCTTGTGGCAGCTAGTCCAGAGAAATAATGTGGATCCCCATAGTTATTCAGTGAAGATGTCTCCTGCCTATTGCCAGGGGTTCCAGTTGCTGTATAATGTGAAATTAGGAACTAGATGATAGCAAATTAGGGACCACCATTTCCAGTATTACAATCACAGACTCCATCCTGCTTGATTATTATATGCGGACATTAGGTTCAGGGCTGTGACCTTGGGAGAGTCCCATAGCATACTGAATACATTTCCTGTTGTCCTAACAATGATTATTTACAGGTTGACTGACATTTTGCCAGCTGGTATACACCTTCAAAGGCGGTGTGCGGGAGGGAAGTCTCTCTCATTGGGTTTCATTTCTGTTAGCCACAGAAAAAAGAACCACCATATGCAGTTTTCTCTCACTTGAAGAAATGGCAAATGGGACAGGACATTGGGGAGAGAAGAAGCAATCAAGAATTTTTCTCAAATAGGTGAGGGTTGTTAAAGGATTCTCATGTAATCCCAATAGGAGCCCCCCGCTTGTCTTTCATGATTAGAAGTTAACCTCTTTCTCTCTGATCCTTAATGCCAGGTACTCTTTAAAAAACAAACCAAATCATGCCTTTGACCATGACTGGTGCTTTTTTTTTTTCTTCCTATCTTGGGGTGCTGAAGGTAGTTATCACTGCAATTCAAGGGACCACAACTTCAGGAGTGGAGAGGCCCATAGTAAGATGTTGGGAGGTTATTTGCATGAGATCTCTTGGTGCACAGTTTTTTTTTTTTCTTTGACCTCTGTGTAGCAGAACTGACCTTTCCTCCACCTACTGTGAAGTCAGTATCCATGAATGGCTTTTGACAATTTATATGGCTCAAAAAGCTTCATAGATAAGATAAGATAAAATAGGACTCTGTTTATCTACCATAATTAAACAAATGTAAATCAGAGGATGCAGAAGGAAAAACTTAATTTAAAATAAAATGAAATAATTAAATTACTGGACCAGATAGAGTCTTTGCACAATATTAACATGACACATTTTTACCCTCGGTGTTTATCATCCCAGGGTAGCAGTAACTCAAGGAAAGAACATATGACATGATATATTTAAATATGAAATGTCACCATAAAATTCATTATAACCATTACAATGACAGCAATCAATATTTTTGAAGTTTACAGACAGTAAGCACACTCCATTCTCCGTTATGTGAAACAAGAAAGGTGCTATTTGGAGGAACATGTGATAACATTACAATAACAAATGAGAAAAATGCTCAAGACTAAATTTTCAAACAAGCCCCAGAAACTACACCTGCAAAGTTTGACAGCATGCCACTTTGTACACAGAAAAACCTCCATTTGCACTCAAAATGGGTATTCCTGCTATTACAATACACATTTTGCTTTGACACCTACGTGCTTGCTTGAATACCCAAAAGGTGCAGGTACACTTTTAGAAATCACTCCTTCTCAGCAGGTCTCCTGACAACAGCAAATGAAAATGTATTTGCAGGTCACTTCAAAGGAAAATCTTCATCCTCACAAGTATACAAAATAGGTTGATTTCAGAGCCATCAAATCCTAGAATCACAGAAATGTAGGGCTGGAAGGATCCTCAAGAGGTCATCTGATCCAGCCTCCTATGCTGAGGCAGGACCAAGTATACCCAGACCATTCTTGACAGGTGTTACAAATCATCCACATTCTCTACAGGCAAGTCTTGTCCCCTCACAATGAGCCTTGATCCTCTGCAGGCGTGTCTTTTAGTCAATGTTTCTGTTTTAAATATTTTAACAATTTCTTTTATTGTGCTAATAACCTCTCAGCCTATAAAACCGAATTAAATCATTTTATAAACAAATCTCTTGCCAACTTGCAGTTTTTAAATCAAATCAAAGCCATTTGTCAGGTATCTTAACAAAATATGGCTTTAATTGAATTGCTTTTTAAAGTAGAATACTTAGGTTAAAAAATCTGTTTTAAATTGCATGTCTAAAATATTTACTTGGAAGTTTATTAAGTGGGAGTAATAATTCTTTTATGGGCAAACTAACCTGTCAAACTAAGTTGTTTTTATTATGGAAATTCTTGCATGGCCTGAACTTTGTTCTACTTGACTACCTTACAATAACAGAATTTGATATTTTTAACATCTTTTATATTTTTAGTGAATTTAGTGCTCATACTGAAAAATCTACAAATAATGGAAAATGCATAATTAAGTCTTAAAATACATAGGATTTTATTTTAGAATTTCAAATTTCTAATATTTAAAAAGGTATGTAGGTTTAAAAAGTAAAAAGACTTATGACTGCCAAAAAACACAGTACACATCTCCCAGCCAAGCACATACTTGGCATGTTTTAGCGTCACTTGCCCTTCTGAAAATGGGAAAGCTCTTGGGACGCACAGGCTTGCAGCACTGTTCCTTTCCTACTGATCGACATAATCATTTATGTCCAAACTTGATTAAATTAGCAGCATGCAATTAAAATCTTTTGGACCACTGCCATAAAAATGTTAATTAAAAGTTCAAACCTTTTGTAGCAGATGAAATGTAAAGGAATTATTTAAAAGACGTAATACTCAACCACTAGTGGCACGTAACATTTTCTCACATACTTTGAACCAGCGGTTCTCAAACTTTAGCATCCAAAGGACCCCCATTTTGATTTAAATTTTTTTGCGGACCCCCAAGCTCCCCTGTCAGCGCCAGGCGCTACCCCCACTCCACCCCTTCCCCCAATGTCCCACCCCTCCTCTCCACGCCCCCTCCACTGAGCATGCCCCATCCCCGCTCCTCCCCCACACTCCCAGTGCCTCCTGCACGCCAGGGAACAGCTCTTCAGCGGTATGCAGGAGGCACTGGGAGGGTGGGAGGGAGAGGGAGGGGTTGAGGGAGGGAAGGGGAGGAGTTGATTAGCAGGGCCAGCAGACCCCCCTGGAGTGCCCTCGGGTCCACGGACCCCAGTTTGAGAAACATTGCTTTAAAACGATAACCTGTAAACGGCGCAGCAGTAGATATACAATTCACAAACTGTTGTAATGAAATATATTTCATGTAAACCCATACAACCAAAGATCTTTCCAAGGCCTAGTCTGGATTCCTAACTTGGGCAAAACTCCAATTGACTTCAACATTACAATCACATCCATCATCTTCTATCTAAAGCAAAAACCTATATGCAATTTTTATGTGCATAAGACCCGGAGTCAGGAGCCTTGGATTCTACTCCTGTTCCTGCCACTGACTTGCTGTGTGACCTTTAGCAAATCACAACTCTCTGTACCTCAGATTCCCCATCTGTAAATTTGGGGTCATGATGCTTATTCATCTTTGTAAATCACTTTGAAATCTATGTATAAGTATTATATTAAATTTCAAACAGTATCAATATCTTTCACTTGAATTAAAAGCTAAATACTTTTTGTGTAGCTTTACTTGGGCCAAATTCACAGCTGGTGTATTACTTAATATTTACATTAAGGCAGTGTCTGGAGTTCTAAGCAGAACTGGGGCTCCTTTGTGCTCGATGTTGCACCCTACCTGAAGATCTCTCAATCTGAGGAGGCAAGTGACATCAAAAATACTTGGCAAAGACAGATACAGTTTTTAAATATATCTATACACAACTGCAATTTTTTCTTGATAATTATGAATACTTAAATCATTATTAATTGACTGATTTCTTTTAGGCATCACTGCTAAATTATTTTTAAGGAGAGATCTGTAGTATAGAATGATAGCATTATGGATCAGTTAGGGGAGGACATTCCACACTCAAGAACAGGATGGAAGAAGTCATGAAAATGTTTGCATGAGAAGCTGACAAAGGGTCAGACAAAACTGGCATTGTTGGTAGACTGTAGGAGATGAAACTGGCACAATAAGAGACAAGAGTAGTCCAATAAAGAGGGGCAGAATTGTGAAGGGTCTTGAAAGGTAGGACAAGAAGTTTGAACTTGGTTCAGTGAAACAAGGGCAGTCAGTGAGAAAAAAAGTTAATACAGTAGAACCTCAAAGATACGAACACACCAGAGTTATGGACTGACTGGTCAACTGGACACCATGTGAAACTGGAAGTATCCAATCAGGCAGCAGTGGAGACCAAAAAAAAAAAAAAAAAGCAAACACTGTCCTGTACTGTGCCTGTATTGCATCTTAAAGGCAGGCACATCTGGGCTGCCTGTCCCCAACCCATCCACATGGCACCCACTTACATCTAGGAGTGAAGATGCTGGGACTGCCAGCCCAGGGCAGCTGGCAAAGCAGGAGCAGCACTGGGGTCTGCGCTGCTTTCACCCCTGCCTCTCTCCCCCATCCCACTGTTTTCACCCACCTCCCCCGGCTGGGAGCGGGACAAGCTTGCAGTCTGATTCAGGGAAAGATGCTGCCTGCAAGGAAGCTGCTGGCACTGAGGAGGGAGCTGCTGGAATCTGGCTTGGAACTGGAGCCCAAACTGCACTTTGTTCACAGTTATGAACACCTCAGTTATGGACAACCTCCATTCCTGAGGTGTCTGTAACTCTGAGGTTCTACTGTATGATCAAAGCAACCTGTAAGGAAGATGATCATAGCAGTTGCTTTTGTATGGGGAGAATGAAGTGATGGTTCAGGGATCCTGGAGAAGAGGTTACAATACATAAAGTGAGAGATTCTGGATTAAAGTTTGCCCATCTAGACAAAAAAAAGGACATATTTTAGAAATATTACGGAAGTGGGAAGGTTTATATACAGCCTGAATATACAGGGCAAGAGAGGATGGTATTGATGATGGCTCCCAAGTTGCAGCCCCAAGAAATATCTTCAAGTTTGGATGCCTAAACTGTTGCAACCAAACCAATATTCAAAAGTGCTGTGCCGGAGTACCTACAGATCTTAATGACTTCAGTGGGAGACGTAGATGATCAGTGCTTCTGAAAATCAGGCCACTAAAGGCCTGACGCTGCACCATGTAAGTAAATGGGAGATTACCACTGACATCAATAAACTCAGGCTCAAGCCATTAGGTGGTTAAAAACAGATTTATTTCCTGAGTTTAGGAAAACCTGTTTAAAAAATTTGGTATAAGTGCCTATACAACTTAATTTTGAAAATATCTTTTTGCTATTATTGTGCAATAAAAATACTAGAATTAGAAATGCACAACAGTTTAAACTATTTTCTGAAAAATATGCATAGTATAATTATTGTTTCTGCACTGAGTGCCTCTTTGCTGTATCAGGCTAAAACTTGGCATTAAATGGCAACATTATAACCTCCCTTTTGAGAACTGAGTTTGTAACATTATAACTTGAATTACAATAGGAAGATGCACCCTATAATTGATGGTGGGGAAGTACAGTAGCTTACATGACAATAGAAAGTAAGATATACTGCACTTTACAAGAGGTCGTGTATTAAGAATCTATTGTAATATTTTCTTACTGTACATCATGTACAAGATATGTCTACTTAAGCAAACCCTTGTGCCTTTAATGTAATCACTATTGCTTAATGATAAGGAAAACTAAAAGGCCAATTAATTATATGATTCAATATTTAGACCATCAAACTCTTTAGCACTTAACAAGCAATTAATATGTGTCAATGAAAAATGTTTTGGTAATACAAAGGTGAAAATCAATAGCACTAGCATACTTGTTGCACTCTTTACCACTGACAATTTATCCAGATAACTACAGTCCTTAAGGGAGCCACATCACTCTGATGTTTTAATTTATGTACTTTCCTAGCTGACATTAATCCTTTAAAACACAGATTTACCTTTTCCATGGGTTATTCAATGTGCATTTGGCAATGCTCACCCTTTTATTTACTTGTCAGGTAAATAAGCATATCACAAAATCTATGCAGCTCAATGTTTGAACCAATGTTCTTGCTTTTTAGGCTTGGCTGGCCGGCCGACACAATTTTATTGCTGTGCTAAAGGCTACCTGGAAGGATGTGTGCCTCTGCTGCTTCCATAAGGAAGTGCATGATAAAATATTTGTTTAGTTTTTTACTTTTTGGATTACATCCAAAATGGGTAGGTTTTCTGGTTGGAATTAGTTACTGAATTTATGGAAAAATCTAATATGTGCATATAACAGTGGCACTGGTTCAGGATACGGTTTGTTTTGAACAAGAAATATGGTGGGACAAAGTGCAGCTGTTTGTAGTATCCCTCTGCCCAACCGATTGATTTGTTTTTTTCTAAATGGGGGATGCTCCTGGGAGACTATTTGACTTCTGCACCTGCCTGTGTTGCTGTACTGAAGCACATCATATATGGAAGCTATGAACAACCTATTTCAAGGTCTAATATATCGCAAACTCTACACTGAAGTAAATTGTTCTGTCAAAGGTAAATACCCGTGCTAAGTGTTGAATTCCACTGCAGCAATATTCTAAAGCATTTTATTTTAATCAGCAGTTGAAAAAAGTATTTTAAATACAGAACTGGATATTAATGTAACTACTGCATCACTGCAGAAACATACATTTATTACCACTACCATCAACATTATGGATATCTACTCCCAAAACTCTGTAGGTATATGAACAGAAAGGAAACGAAGATATTGCGTTATCAAAGAAAGCAACATTCCCAAATGTATCACACAAGTATTATAATCCCAACACATACATAATAAAAGTCTAAAAACCTAGCCTTGAACTGTGCCACCTATGTGCTTTGACCAAATATTAAGCAGGAAGAGATTAGACAGTCCCCTTTCCTCCGAGAACACACTGTCTACTGCTTGTAGCTTGGGAAGTTAGGCAGTTCCAGGTCTCCACTTCTGCCAAAGGAGATAGAGCAAATCAATACTGGTATAGATTGGTTATTTGCACATTAAAAATTAGAAGCCTTTGAAGCTCTCTCATTAACAACCAGCCAGTGATGCTGATTTTGGGGGAAAATCCCCTTGAGCGGTCATGCTGATGTGCTCTGCAACAGCTGTTTTTCAATGGTACACTAAATAAAACACATTACGACAACCGTGCAGTCTAGGTCACAATGGCATGGCTCACTATACCAAAGTCCATGTCTGGAAGAGTGAGACACAATCTCTTGACATTTTGGTGATGATAAAGGACATCTGACCTCCATGAAAACCTCAGCTTGCATAAAAACTTGGTTCACTTTGCAGTAAAAATATTCCCCCAAATCTAGAGCATACCTAATCAATACAGAAGGCTGCATCAAACAAGCAAGATCCTCTAGATCAGTGGTTATCAACCTTTGCTACATCATGACCCCATATTACAAAAGAAAGGTTTAGGGACCTTCCTTTCCCATCTAGCCATAAAGAAAGAAAGGGTGGTGGAAATCCACCTACACTTGTTTGTAATCCCTCCGGAAGTCTTGCCATTCTGGTGCAGAGCCCATGCATGAGATACTTCCATACCAAATAATCTTATTTGACACTTCAACCAGCAGTCTCCATTATGTCCCAGCTGAATTTTAATGTGAATGTAAAGCACTGAGAACAGAAACCAAACCATAAAGAGGTTTGAAAGTCAAAACCAATCCTTGGAATTGCACTAAAAATGCATTGGAAAACCAGAGAACCTATGCTCTTTGTGTGAAGCACTGTTAAATAAGCAAACGGATGCATTTTGTACTAGCTGAAGTTTCTGAGTTATCATCAGGTGTAGCCTTATACAGACTGTATTGCATTATTGCAATTTGGAGGTGATGAAAGCATGGGCAATGATGGTGATGTCTGTATACAATAGGAAAGGTCACAACTTGTAGTCCCAATTGACAATGGAAACAAAAGTTTTGGCTAAAACTGCTATCTGGCCATTCTGAAACAATCCAGGAGCCAAGAAGATTCCTAGATGTCGAAAACAAAGATGTATATGTAAGTGTCAACAGCATACTACAGCCTAAATAAATGATTTCAATATCCCCTCAGAAGCCTCACCCACACATTCCCATTTACATATATCATCAGAAGTGGATCAAATAATTCCCTTTATTGTTAACTGGTGATATTTATTTGAATCAGTATGACAAACAGATCCCATACTTTAAGATTATTGTCAATGTCATTTAAACTGGTATGGTGTAAGAGAAAAGAGTCACCCAAGATACATTAGCTCCTATTCTAGATCACCATCTTGTAGTCACCAACTAGAGTTGCTATGGCCAAGCAATAGTGCAAATTGCTAGGCCCAGTGAATATTTTTCTTCTCTCAGTGGATCATCTGTAGAAGTAGCACACATCTGTGTAATAGCACTCTTGTAGTGTTTTCTAGCATGCTGAACCTGTTTTATTACCCAACTTCTTGTATTTCTACAGATTTCTGCCAAATTTTCTATAATTTCAGAATACATAATTTAATTCACTGGTAATTTATACCCTTATATTTACTTATGACTTATACCTACAATTGACTGGCATTTCTGGATCTACAAAACGTGGTTTAGGAAGTAATCGATACTCCATTACGGAATTGACCTTTGATTTCAAATAGCAGCTTGCTGTAGCTGTGTCTGATTAAGATTAGCTCATAGTCTAAAGATTCCTGTGATCCAGAAGATCTTTATAGATCACTAGTATAGTGTTACAGCACACCCCCACACTAACTTTGCACAGCTTTCTAAATGCAACAACACTACACTATTAAGTCATGGTGGGTATGATATAGTTATTGCCAACAAATATTTTTACATGTAAAATACTAAAAAAAACAAACACAAAAACAAAAAACACAACCTCATAGGTATGGTGGATTTTGAATAATGCAAAACTTAAGAATTCTGTGTTCCAGCTTCCACCAACCTACAGTAGATCTGTTCATTTTTTTTTTTTTCCCATGCAACTGAAAAGCAATTTACAACTAAGGGCCCTATCTTCTGCTATATCTAGAGCCTTCAGCCCTGATTTACAAACTCACTCTTTGCCTTCAAATCCTTCCTCAAAATTAATTTATTTTGGGTAGTATTCCAGGTGTCAGTCGCCATTGCGATTTCTGCACATGATCATGACTGTATTGTAAAAAAATAAACAAAAAGCCACAAGACAATGCAACAAAATAACTTGAATGTTCAATACATTGTCCCCATAGAAGAAACTTGAGAGGTTCTCTTTTTCCTTTGTACCACCTATAATTCTGTCACTTCACAATCATCCCCTAACTCTTGATCCCCATCTTCTCTGAACTGTATTTCCCAAAAAAGGGATTTTTGGGTTTAGGTTTTTAAAATATCTAATCTGTAAAACACTCTCCATCCATGTGCCATTAGAGTATATAAATAATAATAATAGTCTGATATAATTAAGTTTGATGCCTTTGTTTTAAGAAAGCTCACTTTCTACAGATATTCTGTTTCTCTCTTCTTTGCTTGTCTAGTAACTTCTGCCTTTCTGGTTCTCTCACTTGCCTTTCAAAACACATACCAAAGTGTCAAATTTTCTTAGTGTGTTATGTGTTTAGATACACATTTTATAGTGTGAAACAATCAAAAGTACATATTAAAATTACAGTTTTATGTGTAAAGACATATGTTAAAACAATTTCTTAGTTTTTAGGTGCGGCAACAAAAATTTATTTTTTTTCTCAAATGTCTAAATGTGAATTTCAAAAATAATTCAAAATCCTTATTCAACAAACATTTACGTTCAGTTATTTTAACATTTTTACTAAAAAAAGTCAAAATCTAAAGATGTTCTTAGTAATTAAACTGGTATGTTCATTCAAATAATGCTGGCACTTGCAATAAAAATTGAGTACTATACTAGCAAAGAAGAAAAAAGCATATTTGCCTTTTATTTTTTAATTCGTTTTCTGCCTGTCCTTCAAATAGCTTTTCAATAATATGAAGATAAAGTCAAAGCACGTGTACTAAAAATTTTAACTTAATAAAACATAACAACTTTTAATCTTCTGGTAATATAATTTTGTATCAACCATTCTGCATCAACAATTACTTAGTATTAAAATGCGAATTGTATGATTTGACAGCCAGCATTCAATGAGAGCACAAAGTGACCTTGAACAGCAGTGTATAAAAATACATTTATCACTGAAATGGCATGCTGGCTGTCAGTCAATATATGCCTCTCATTTGTTAGGAGGTTCTCCTGCTGTGATTCCCTCATTACAATTTGCTTTTACTTCCTGGGCAAATGACAACCAGAAAATGAGGCAGCTTCTATCTTGACCAAACTTAATCCAGAAAAAAATTGATGACAGCTGCAGCCAACCAAGTGTTACAGGGTGTTTTACAAAATGTTTCTAAATTGTACTGCTATATATCCTTAATGCTACAAACTATTAAATAGGATAGACAAGGAACTAGCCTCATTGTATCTAAAACCATCACATTTTATTAAGTTATGCATGGTGATCTGCAAAAATCAATCCCGCTTATTTTTCAAACAAACCAGATGTTTACAAACATTTGATTTACATTCTGCTTTAAGAAACATACCGTTTTTTTTCAGTTTAAGATACTTCAGACGACACCATCAAAATTCATATAGCAATTAACTTCCCCTATACATATAGAATGGTTATGCCCAGATGACAATATTAATCTTTTCATGCATGCAGTTAATAGTTTATCTAGATGTTTTTAATACTGTACCCATCATCATATAATCTGAGCACTAGTATGTAATGGATTCTTGCTACTGAAGTTTAATCTTCCCACTGCAATTATTGTTTTAAAAGAATTCCAAACAGCTGATTGGTTAAATGTTTACGCTATAGTTTATATTTTAAATTATTTTCTTAAAGGTGCAGTATATGCCATACATATATGGTCCAGAAAAACAGAAGAAATAATAAAACATTTATATGATTAATTTTTAAAAAAATATTCTTTTGTAATATGCAAAGTAAAATATAATGAACGTACATACATATTGTAATGAAGTAATAAAAGGGGTATAGTAAATATGCATATAAACAATGACAATTAATTCAGAAAATGCATAAAATCCACATCATAGGGCAAATTATAACTCTTGAATTTACATGTGCTAACTGCTATAACTCATTGTAAAGTGCTGGTTCTTGAACCACAAATCCCGTAAGATTGATGTTCAATAGGTGGGATGATGATTGGGTTGATATCCTAGCTCTAGAGAGCACTTTACACAAGGAAAAAACTTTGAACATTTTCCAAAAGCATAATGTGGAACAGAATCACCATTTATTAGAAAGACTTTATCTAACCAACTTTCAACATGCAAATCATATTCTTAATGGGAATAGCTGCATAAGTGCTAGAAATAAATAAAATTAGGAAGCGTTAAATAATATTAATTCACTCAAATAACGTCATACCAGATTCATTAAGAGATTACATTACAAAGGAGCATAGAAAACAAATAAAAGGCAACAGTATGCTATCAAACTAGAGTACTAACAGCTTTTTTGGAAATAGATCTAATTTGATTCTAATTTGAATGGCAATATACCTACCGTAGTTAATTAAATAATTTACAGGAAGTTTGGGAGTAAAAATTCTCCCAAACCTATTCTATTTCTCTTTGTTTAAAATAGCTTTGGTAAAGTTCAAGAAAGCAATGCACATTTTTTCCTGGGGAGGCTACTGAATTTTACTATCATTTTGGTACAAATTTGGGGTAGCACTGCATCAGCATTGTGGTGACATAGTATCACATTAGTGATTTCCTAATGTAAGAGGATAACCACTTTCAGTAAAACAAACAAACAAAAAGGTACATTTACCTTCATAGAATATACGTTTTGACAATAACAGCACCATAAACAAACTCCTCCCCTCCAAAGGATAAAAAAATCAAACAAAAACAGGAAAACAAACTCATAACTCACTCATATTAAAAAGTTATAATCCTTTGATCTAATCTGATCGGAACAATGGATTGTAATTAAAAGATTCAATAAAATACTTAAAATAAAAAATGGAGAACATGGGAAGAAAACTTTTGTTATTAAACTGACTTCTGATGGAGACAACATGGAAGAATTATATAATTTATCTATGAACTTTGTACAAATTTTCCAGTTTTCAAGATATGAACTTTTTAAAATGAGCAGCAGTGATATAAAGAAACAGTTCTATTTTTCAGTAACATTATATGGCTTACGATGTCAAAAACAGACATCACAGAATTACTGTAGAATCTCCTTAATTGGGACACACTTGCGGAGAGTTTAGCATCCCACAGGAGCAGCTGTGCTGATTAAGAGAAAAAGCTATTACAAAATAGTCTGATAAGATTTAATATGAAAAAATACTGTACTAAAAACACCATGCTATAGTCTCATTGTGTATAAATACACACACTCTTATCCCTTTTTCCTCTTTTTAAAATAAAAATGATTTTAAAATAATTATAAAAATGTAAAAATTTCCTGCATTTCACCTGCCTTATTTCTTTTAATCTCTGGTTAGCCTCTGTAATCGAAGACTGGCGTTTATAATTTCATACCCATTTAACACAGGACTACTCACTGAGGTAAAACAAGAAGAATTTGGCCCTAAACATTAAAGAACACGTAGCCCGTTGGCACTGTCCAAATGTTCTTAAAAAGCCAAATTTTTGCTAACGCTCTCCTATTTAAGCAGCAGTCATTGCAATGTGCAATCAATTCTGAGGGGTAAATCAGGTTCCCAATAAATGTTCCAATGAATTGACTATTTCTTTTAATCGAAGTGTATTTGCTTATGACACCATTTGGACTCAGGGAACAGGCTGATTGGCTAAAGTTTGTTCTTAAGATCCCACTGTGAGGTCAAGGTAACTAGTCACTTGAATGAGGCAGGCAGAAATTGACCCTAAGTATTATTTTATTGTTGTTGAAATGAAATCCTCCCCCCAACTTTAATCATAAAACCCTTTAAAGAAAAAATGTAGGGTACATAACTAAAATAGCATCATCTATGTACTTTGAACACTGGAGGGTATTTAACCTTTGACTTCATGAACACCAGTGCACAGGGAACATGCACAAATCAACAGCTCACAGAAGTACAAGCTTTAAACAAAAGCTTTCACTAATGCACACGAAGTAGGAAAAAGCCATCAGATCACCCTTCCCTACCAGTGTATCGGGGTTTTAGGGCTCAATTATCCTCTCAGAGGCTTTTTGTGCCCTATGCATTCCACCCATGGCATTGGAAAAAACGTGCTGTGTCACAGTTTGTGGAATTATGCGTTCTGATTCACACTTTGCTCCCTGCTCCCCCTCTAAGAACCTTTGGCTTGATTCCCAGGCCTTTACCAAGCTTGTACTTCAATTCTAATCCTTTACCATTCTTCTTTCCTTGACCATTCTCTTCCAAGAGGTTACAAAATTAGACATTGGGGGCTGAAACTTTCAAAGTCACTAGAGAGATTTGGAAGCCCATTTCCCATTAGCTTTAAGCAGCCTTGAAAATCTCAACCTAGGAGCTCAATCCTGCAAAGAGTAATTCACGCTTTTGTATACTCCCGCTTATAATCTCACTGGTGTTTTGTGTGGAAAATTGTAAACCAGGTTTTTAGACCTTTTTGCAGGTATTCGTGCTGATTTATAAATTCTAAGCTTTAAATCCAACACAGACATGTGTGACTGAATGAAAACAGCAATAGTAGGGGACTATGTGTGGGAATAAGCATATGTAAATATCTAATTCTTTGCAGGATTCGGGCCTGGAATTGCTGCTAGAATGCTTGATTAGGAGCAATACCTGCAAAAATTCTCAGAAGCTGACAGGGTGTTCAGGATCTAATGGAAGAAGTGCTACCCAGAATCTAATGACCCCTACTGGGACAGTATGCCACCATGTTGTCGCAGGAGGTGGTATTAAATCGTAGCATTGGAATTGTAGCATACTTATAATGACGACCCCCCCCCTTTTTTTAATCCCATTGTTCCTTTTCAGGTGACATATATCTTTATTTCTCTTTTGTCTGAGGTTTGTCTCCAGTATTTGTCACTACTGAACGATGGGAGCAAGAATAAATGAAGCAGGCAAGTGTATGCCCACTTGCTATAATGTAGTGCTTCTGTGGTTAAAGGGGTACACATGTGAACATATTTACAGCAGTACAGTGCTCAGCCATGTTAGAAACATGAAATGTTCTAAACAGATGTATCTAAAAAGGACAACTCCTTCTGGCAACTCTTTCCAAACCTTAAATATACTATTTAAATATGAAAGCAAATTGGATGCAGATTTTATTTTTGCATTTTTTAAAAGCATTTGGTTGCTCCTACTTTTCAAAATCAATGAAAACTCTCTACCACTTTGATGTGACCACACATCACAACTGCAGCTTGTTTATAGAGATAGATCCACTAACAGTGGTGTCATAAGGCGCACACACGTTCTTGAATTCATGGTCAATACCATACAATCTGTTCTTGCATTGCACAGTTCACGTACAGTAACACGTCCCAAGGCATTTTACAATCTATAAAAAAATAACCCAAAATGCAAAACCTCAAACTAGATAAGCCCTGGGGGGGTGGGAAGTGTGTGTGTGGGAAAGGATTTTGAGACTAGCCTTAAAAATGCATCTAAGCATTCCGAAACCTATTCTCCCCTAGCAAAAACAGTACTAATTATTCATACAACTGTTGGGCAATACATAAGGAAATCTAATTAATAACGATTAAAAATATTTGACACACACACATATACATACATATACATATATATATATATATATATATATATATAGGGCTTTACATTTTCAGAGCAATAAACAAATATTAACTGATCAATAACTATTCAATAGTTAAAAAAGTAGCAAGAAAGAATAGGTAAATACCTTTTTCTGATTTTAAGCCTTTTTCTTAAAAATGTCCTGGATACAGATTTTCTTTGCTCATTGTTAATTGCTATTTCAATTACCTTTGAATTGTACTTTGATATCCAGACTAAAAGGTTTAGTTTCATTGTAGCTTCTCTAAGTACTTCTATATCCTCTGCTGAAATGCCATTTTCTAACTTCTCACAGCAGTATGCTCAGTGAATCACAAACAGATGTCCCAATGCCACCTGGGGAATGCACAGGGGGAATTTTTCCTTTTCCATAGCAGTGGAAGCATACCAGTGTCATAAAAGGCTATACTTAATCAAGATTCTGGCCTGATGAGTTCTTTCTAAGCTGTAAAACCTCACTAACAAGATATTCCAGAGGCAAGGAAATAACTATGCACATTATAGCAAGGAAAAATGGTCTTAGGGTAATGATTCTATTTAATACTGACCCTTGCCTCATGAGCCATCTAGTGTGGCTAGAATTGTGGAAGAAATTCTTTGTTTTGCAGAAAAGAAGCATCACTTCTTGGGGAAGGAGGAATTCACCTTAGGAAAAAAGGATTCTGGGTATCCAGAGCACCACACTGTCCTCGTGGAGGTTCTTGCGCAGATAAGGCTGCCAGCTCCATTTGCCTGACAGATGTGGCAACTACTAAGAAACAAGCCTTACTGGATAAATAAAAAGCCGACACTGAAGTCAAAGGCTTGAAGGGATGGCTTGTCAAGGCCCTCAAAACTAGTGGAAGGTCCCATTTTGTAAGGAGTGGCCTGACCAATGGTCGGGCTAGTTGGATGGCTTGAAGGAATCTGGCTACACATATAATGTCTGCGGGGGAACCTGAGGATCCTGTGAATAGCATGCTACTAAGAGCCGACACCTGATGCACGATACTGGGCTGAAGGGCTCTGACTGTGCCTTCTTGGAGAAAAACCGGAATAGCTGGAATTCTAGGATCTCTAGGATTTGCATTATGCTCTAGCCATCAGTTGTAGAATCTGGAGCAGACAGAGGAGTATGCTTTTAGTGTCAATACCCTCCTAGATGAAAGCAAATGTCTTGAGTCTGGAGGACAGATCGATTCTAGCATTTCAGTCTCAATAGATAGACTGTTAGTTGAAGCTGTTTTGTGTCTGGATGTAGAAGGGCACCTTGCAAGAGGATGTCCGATCTCTACGGAAGCTGGAGTGGGGGTTCCGGTTTCAGCACTATCAGGTCTGAGAATTAAGGTATCTATGGCCAACGAAGCATTATAAGAATTACTGTCGCCTCATCTCATCTCAACTCCAGTAAAAGAAAGAATGGAAATGTATAAAGTAGGTCCTGAGGCCAAGTGTATGACAAGGCATCTGTCCCCAGGGCTCCGGAGTCTGATGTATTTCGGCCTTTTTGTAGTTGTAGGATTCACAAATGGGTCAACTGAAGGGAGCCCAAACATCTGAACAATCAGATCAAAAACCTCTTGATTCAGGCACCACTCAGAGTTGTTGATCCTGCACCTGCTGAGCCAATCTGGCTTGGTTCTGATCATCTTTGATGTGGATCACTCTGAAAGGAGGAACTGTTCTATGATCACCTCATTCTTTCCAGTGCTTCAGGCTTCTTGTTCCCCCTGGCTGTTTAAATAGATGACTGCTGTCATACTGTCTGACTGAACCAGGATGTGGTTCCCCATTATGGTGGGCTGGAACCTTTGCAGAGTTAACTTGACCGTTCTCAGTCCTAGGAGTTTTATGCTGTGAGCCTTTTCCTTCTGGCTCCAGAGAACGTAGGTGGTTTGGGTCTCCAGGTGAGCCTTCCCAGCCCTCCAGACTCAGGTTGGTTGTGAGGACTAAAAGATCTGGAAGGTGGGTGACTGGATGAAGAAGCTCATTATTGCCCTTACCCATTTTCTGTGGTCAGTGAAAACCATTCCTCTGCAATTTGGTGGGGCTGAGGTCCCTCTAGATTTTCCCCCCCTTGGACTTCGATTCCACTGTTTTCCCTTGGAGAATCTCTTGTCCCTTCACTGGTACCTCTGTGAGGACAAGTAGTAAAAGAAGCGTCTGTCTGAAAGCTGGTCTGTACTCTCTCCTGGGGACCCTTAATGGGGCAGGGAGAGACTGTTTGAATTTTGCTGCATTGTCAGCCACCATTTTCTCCGGCTCTTCTCTAAAAAGGAGGGAGCCTGTAAACCTGGCCAAGTACATGTCCTGATTAGAGTGAGAGTCCATCTTCCAAGGATGGAGCCATGGATGGCACCTGGCAACTGAGCTGGAAGCCACGGCTTGGACTGAAAACATCATTGCATCTCATTGAGATGTCAGCTACAAATGCTATTGCTAGGGAGACTTTCTTTAAAGATAGAACCAGAGTCAGGGTGATCTCTGTCCTTACGGGCTCTGAGATGTTCCAGCCGACAGAGGGATACTCTTGCAAAGCAGGTAGCTGTCAGGGATGCTCGGACGGTGCTAGAGGCTTCAAAGTCCTTTTTGAGAGTGGCCTTCATATTTCTATCTGTGGGGTTCTTAGGGTAGAATTCCTTCTCTGAGGAAATAACCATATCCCTGGTCAAGGGATGCTACAGTAGCATCAACTTTCAGTAATTGAGCCCTTTGGTTCCTGAATATGATAGAGGTCACTCTTGTTAATATGCTTGCCCTTCTCAGGCTTGTTCCATTCATCCCTAATCACTTCCTCAAAGGAGAAGCGAAGGAGTATTGCAGCCTCAGGGGAGGATTTTGAGGAGAGAAATTTACTCTGAGGCTTACTCTCAGAAGCCTGCTCAGGTTGGATGAATTGTGGAAACAACGCTGTTGCACATAGCTTGAAATTTTCTCAAGGTGAAAAAAATCCAACCTTTGCTCCATTTTTCCAGCATTCTGTTTGGATTCAGAGACAGACAGGTCACGCTCCTCAGTGGAGGAGGGGAAGGATGAAGAGGAGTGAGGACTCATGCATACCTCCTGGATTTTTTGGTGCTTTTTCCTTATCCTTTTTTAAAAAAAAAACAAAAAAAACCCACCTTTTTTTGCATGCTTTGGAAACACAGAAGCTCTGTTGCAGCTTTGAGGAGGCCTTTCGCAGCTTGGTGCCCTCTCGAGAGGTCTGTCTCACAATCCTCTCCACTGGGTTCCCCCCCAGGAAGGAAGAACTCATTGTCAGAGCCCTCCTGGTGGGCTTGAGGGGAAGGGGAGCTGATTAGAAACCCTGCTTCTTTCCCCATTGTGCTCAGTACCCACCTTAAGATTTGTGGGTGGGGTGGATTTGTGGTCCCATAAGCATCTTTGTTCTGCAGGGGTCCTCTGAGACTTAACACCTGAGTTGAGTGGTCAGGCTCTGCCTTACTTTTAGAGCCTCTCCTTGTTCTGCACTAGGGTTACTGGTCCACTTTTCCCCTGTTGGAGTCTTGGCTGCCTTGGTGGGAAGGGGACCCCATCTGCCTTGTCTGACTTGTAGCCCCAGTACCTAACCGAGTTAGTGTCAGAAGGCTGGGTGAAGGCTGGGCACAACTCACCATCTATCAAACCTGGGAAGGCTGCCTCAAAACCAGAGCAAAGTAAGGGAGGGACCAACAGAAACCATTACTGTCTGCTGCCACAGACGCAGAGAATCTGGCAGCAAGCGGGAGCAGAGGGGGTGTGGCCAGCACAGGCAAAGCCAAAATGCTGATCTGCCTCCATGAAGCTGCAGAGAAAAAAGAAATCAGGCCAGATGTCCAGCACTGTGGGAGATGCTTGGCTGCAGAAAAGCAAAGTAGTCACCTGAATTCATGACACCCTTTTTCCTAACAGAGACCAAAAACCTGCAAGCAAAAATGCATTCACAAAGGCCACATCTAAATTAGGGGAAAAGGTAATGTTTTAAAAAATGTATTAGTGACATGATTTTATCCAGGTCTTTGCACCTACAATAAATGGAGCAAGTCATGTTTAAATGTGCATTGGCTAGTGATAGTTAGCCCTTGAGGAGGGAAACCAAGTTAGACTATGATCAGCTAATGCTTTTTCAAACATGATTTGCCTTGTCTACACTAATTGCAAAGTCCTATTTAAAACTGAGTTTGTTAAAATGTGTTAACACATTTGAAACCATACTACTAGGACTGTCGATAAATTGCAGTTAACTCACGAGATTAACTCAAAAAATTAATCACGATTAAAAAAATTAATTGCAATTAATTGCAGTTTTAAATCGCACTGTTAAACAATAGAATACCAACTGAAATTTATTAAATTTTTTGGATGCTTTTCTACATTTTCAAATATATTGATTTCACCTTAAACAAGTAGTTTAGTGCTTTCACTTTTTATTGTGAAAGTTCAACAAACAAATGCAGATTTTTTTTTGTTACATAACTGCACTCAAAATCAAAACAATGCAAAACTTTAGAGCCTACAAGTCCACTCAGTTCTACTTCTTGTTTGTTTACATTTACAGGAGATAATGCTGCCCGCTTATTTCCAATGTCACCTGAAAGTGAGAACAGATGTTCGCATGGCACTTTTGTAGTCGGAATTGCAAGGTATTATGTGCCAGATATGCTAAACATTTGTATGCTTCTTCGTACTTCAGCCACCATGCTAAAGGACATGCTTCCATGCTGATGGCACTCGTTAATAAAATAGTGCGTTAACTAAATTTGTGACTGAGCTTGTTGGGGGAGAATTGTCTCCTGCTCTATTTTACCCACATTCTACCATATATTTCATGTTATAGCAGTCTTGGATGATGATCCAGCACATGCTGTTTGTTTTATGAACACTTTCACTGCAGATTTCACAAAACCCAAGAAGGTACCAATGAGATTTCCAAAGATAGCTACAGTATTCGACCCAAGGTTTAAGAATCTGAAGTACCTTCCAAAATCTGAGAGGGAGGAGATGGGGAGCATGCTTTCAGAAGTCTTAAAAGAGCAACACTCCGATGTGGAAACAACAGAACCCAACCTGCCCAAAAAGAAAATCAACCTTCTGCTGGTGGTATCTGACTCAGATGATGAAAATGAACATGTTTCGGTATGCACTGCTTTGGATTGTTATTGAGCAGAACCCATCAGCATGGACACATGTCTTCTGGAATGGTGGTTGAAGTATGAAGGGACATATGAAGCTTCAGCGCATATGGCACATAAATATCTTGCGATGCCGGCTACAACGGTGCCATGAGAATGCCTGTTCTTGCTGTCAGGTGAAATTGTAAACAAGAAGTGGGCAGCTTTATCTCCTGCAAATGTAAACAGACTTGTTTGAACGATTGGCTGAACAAGAAGTAGGACTGAGTGGACTTGTATGCTCTAAAGTTTTACATTGATTTATTTTTGAACACAGATTTTTTTCCACATAATCCTACGTTTGTAAGTTCAACTTTAATGATAAAGAGATTGCACTACAGTACTTGTACTAGGTGAATTGAAAAATATTATTTTTTCTATTTTTACAATGCAAATATTTGTAATAAAAATAAATATAAAGTGAGCACCGTACACTTTGTATTGTGTGCTATAATTGAAATCAATATATTTGAAAATGTAGAAAACAGCCAAAATATTTAAATAAATAGTATCCTCTTATTGTTTTAACAGTGCAATTAATCACGATTAATTTTTTTAATTGCTTGACAGCCCTAAATACTACCTATTTTTCTAGCTTGGATGTGGCTTGAGAAAGAAAATGGTTTAAGGATATATATGTATAGAACTGTAATTAAGTATGCTCAAACCAATATGGAAGACAGAGACGCTAACACGTTGCAGGGTTGGGTGAATGATATCTGCCTGTTTCCTAGAGTAGTAAGTGTTGTGCACAGAAACATTAACACCAGTCAAGAGAGGTGACCAAACACATCGTCTCCTGGCTTCCGGCCAAGTGCTCCTTTCCCTAGGCCAAAGGGAAATCTGTTCCTTGCTTATTCTCTCATTTGTTCTTTCTCCCTAACATTTTCCCTGTTATGTAGGCAGGTGTGACAAAGCTGCCAAATATATGACTGTCACATCATATGCATGACACTTGGCAGGTCTGAATCATGTATGTGTATTTTGTTACTGTGGATGCACTTTTTGAATAGTCTGCAAAGTCCATGCATTCAAATTAACCTTTTGAAACTCCTCTCCTGCCCCTCTCCCCAAATAAACTTTTCCCAGAGAAAGAAACATATGAAACCACATACTGAAAACTTGTTCACTGTGATTTTGTCTTGCTTGCACAGAACCAGCCTAGTTAGTAAGATTAAGTTTATTTTGTATCCTGCACACTGTGGAAGATTGAGGGAAAAATGGGCAGTCAATGGTGACATCTTTTGTGGTAAGAAACAAGAACAGGTAAATAGGGAGGGGAAGGTTCTGAAAGGCTAAAAAAGCAAGGACAAGACTGAAGATGTGGTGGAAAAGAGGGATCAAGTGGAGGAATTCAAAAAGTAGGGTGACACAGGGAGGACAATAGCCAATGGAGACAATATTATAAATGGCATTTTAAATTGATGCCTCTCCCTGCCATTGCAATGTGGGTGTCAGGGAGGCCAGAGAGGAAGTGGTTGCAATATTCCAGAGCGAAAATGAGGAGGGCCTGGATGAGTTTTAGCTGTACACACAGACAGAAAAAGCCATATCCCAGAGATGTTATGGAGATAGACGCAGAAAGATTTGGATATGTCCTGGATGCTTGAGGCAAGAAAGAGGGAGGAGTCAGTGACATTTAGGTTGATGGCCTGGGTGACAGGAAGAAGACAGAGAAAGTGGGAAGTGAGGAGACTTTCAGAGAAGAGATTGGGAGTTCAGTTTTAGCCATGTTAAATTTAAATGGTTGATGAGAAATCCAGGTGATGTTAGAGAGATGCAGGATTGGTGGGAGGGAGACAGATCAGGGATAAAAAGGTAGATGTGAGAGTCATCAGCAAAAAGACGGCAAATGAAGTCATGTGAACAAATAAAATAATCTGAAGAAAGGATGCAGCTGGAGGAGTCAGCCAAGAATGGAGTCCTATGGGACCCGCACAGAAAGTTGGGAAAAGGAGCAAGAGGACTGCCAACTTTCTGAAAACCTTCTGTTTTGGAATAGTGCCACTCAGTGTACTAGGATCAAAGTTTACAAAATATAAAGGCTTTCATACTTTCCACTAAAAATACCCACAAAACCCACAGCGTTCCAAAAAAAGAGCATATTAAGCCAAATAATTCAAAACTGTGAGGCTGGCAAATTAAAACCATACTGTAATATAATAAAATTAATAGGTTAACAATTAAAAAAAGTCCCATGCAGGCCCATGAAGAGCAGATTTATAACCATATCTCATTTTAAGCTTGTGAAAGCTTGCTGCTGGTCCAATCCTATTTTGAAAATAAAATATAATCGAAGTGCTATTTTAAGAGTAACAATTCTACAAACATATTCTCCACAAAAGCTTGCTTAAAAAATATATTTGTATATTTTTAAAACTTTTTCTTTAGCTTCTTTGAAGTTAAACTTATAGAAAACTACAGCTCTTGTACACATAAGGGACTGACAAGAATTATCTGTCTGATCCCAGTTAAATCTGTATATAGTAATCTGTAGATTACGCTGGAAGCTATCTGATCTCTTTACTGGAAAATACCTTTCCTGAGAAACTGCTTCCTATAAACGCAGGATGAACAAGAAAAATGCCTCTCTCCCTCTCCCTCCAGATACCTTCTTTTGACAGCTCTAACAAAAGTGTTTTAGCAACAGTTAAAGATGGGAGCATTTCAAAAAGAAAAAGCTGGAAAGACCTATCCTGGAAAAGAGCAGGTAAATTAGATGTGTTCCTACATGTTTTGTGGTGCAAATTCAGCTTTCTAATCAAACCTCACTACAAAATCTCTACACCCAGCTTTCTGACTCCCTTTTCTCCTGCTACTTCTATAGCCACTACATCTAACTCAATGCTATAAAAAAATTGTAAGGTGCCAGTGGTGCATGATGTGACCTCAGAGGCTGGTCAGCAAGTCTAATATTTTTCCAGGCAGCCTGACTCTTAGTATACTGAGTTTTACTGTTCCACAAATGAAAAATCTTGTAGCAAAATTGAATGTAGTGTTAATCTTCCCACCTAGACATCCAACAGTTAAAGCATACAAATTAAACTTGTGCCAGAGCGTGGATGAATGTATTTTCCTTTTTAAAATTTTATTTTTTACTAACTTGGATTGTTTCAGAGTATTTCTAATCACTCAGTCAATTACTCTCAATAGCCATTCCTGCTCACTACAGCCCACGAAAGCTTATGCTCTAATAAATTTGTTAGTCTCTAAGGTGCCACAAGTACTCCTGTTCTTTTTGCGGATACAGACTAACACGGCTGCTACTCTGATACCAGTAAATCCATTGTTTTCCAAAAGGTATTTGGGGAGGGCTGAGAAAGTAGGGATGATTTGTTCTGCAATGTTTTGCTTGCTGACTTGTTTTACATGGCTGGGGTTTGCTGCTGATGGGCTAGCCATGTCATACATTTAAATAAAAATGAGCAAACCTTCCTTAGTTATAGCATCAAAAATGTTTAGAAAGATTAGTTCAGGTGTAATGCTACTGCATCCTATGGGGAAAAAAGTGTCTGTGGGTGTGCTAGGTGGTGCAGAGCCTTGTTTCCCCACACAGCACACCCTAGCATCAGAGGAGCAATCTCACCTAGGAAAAGCTAAGGAACGGGACCCTGGAATGAAAATGCATAAGCTATTTTGTGGGGGACATGAAAAGAATAAAAAGTTGTGGGAGGAAGTGCCTATGTCCCCTTAACATGCATTTCCACCCCCCCTCTTCCCTTCAGTAACTACACTTATACCTAGTGTTTGAGTTGCCCCTTGAGGGCTTGGCCGCTGCTTATGTGAGCTAAATTACAGACTCCAGGTGGTCCCAGTCTTCCATGCTTATTTGTATGGCTGGCAGTACATGCCAGAGGGGATACACACTGGCATACTGTAAAGTGAAAGTGTAATGCACCAAGAATTCTCCCACATCTACCCTGTGCTCAGACAATAGCATAATGGAATCCACTGCATGGCTTACAGCTTTCACTCCCTCCCCAGCATGTCTCATGGAGAAAAGGCAATGCTTTTGGCCTATACATTAAAGAGCTAGGTTCAATGATTATCTTTTATCTACAATGTGTGACTGTGTGTTTCTGCTAACAAGTTTTCCTGGCTCATCTGAACTTGTCATTATAACAGTGTCTGTAAACATATTGATAGCTACAGGTTGCAGTGTATTCATCTCTCTCTCTTTCTGTCTATAAAACATTGCATTTGTTAATAGTGATTTTTCACCCCATTTAGTGATCATACTTCATAGTTTAAAAAGCCATTCAATTTGAGCATGTTATTCATGCCAAATTTAATATCTTTTTATCCATTTTGATCTTATACAAGAATAATTTTTAAGAACTAAAGCTATTGTCTAGGCATTGAAATTAGCACACACATTGCTCAATGAGTTCCTTGACCACTGAAGCACTGAGTTTATTTCTATAGTGAGCAAGAAAATTACTCAGACACACACTGAATTTATTACAGCATATTCTCAACACTATTTTTACTTTGAAATATGCAGAACCAAACTCAGACTTCTTATAGTCTCCTGTTTTTGTATGGCACAATAAGATTTTTATGTACGAAGACTCATCTGCAGAATCTTCTAATTCACAAGGAATGTGCACTGCAGCTATTCCCATAAAAACAGCCCACCCTACTCTCCTAGCTATACATCATTCACTAGGATGCTCTTCGCTACTGACACATGTCTGGTGAGGAACAACTGGTAGGTTAAAGAAGTGATTACAGAGGACTGATTGGCTTAACAGAGATAGGTAAGTATCAGAGGGGTAGCTGTGTTAGTCTGGATCTGTAAAAAGCAACATCTGTTAGTCTTAAAGGTGGCACAGGACTCTCTGTTGCTTTTTAGAGATAGATAAGAAACTAAGAATGAGCTGTTATTCAGTGAGATGAATTATTCGTTTCCATTATGAGCTCTTTTTAGATTTAGATACTATAGTTTTAAGGTAGCTTTACATAGACCATGTCTCATTTTGACTTCAATTTTAATAGACTAAACTGATTAATCAATATGAAGAGCTATTCTAAATAGAAAGGAAGAAAATTAAGCTGTTAGATTTAATCAGAGAAATATAACAACATTTTAGAATAAATATTTTTAATATTTAGGCCTAGTTATGCTCATATGAATATACAGTATTCAGTTCCTCCTATATCTCCCGCAATCTCCTCTTCATAGGACGTGAACAGCGTGTACATTACAAATCAAAGCCAGGTAATCTTTTAATAACCTGTCGCCAAACGGTTTAATTATATTCACACTTTGTGGCAAGAAACATTTTTGCCTTCAGTGTAAATGTAGTAATTCCCCATTCAAACCAATTTTCAAGTCAAAGTTCCAGGGAGACTTAAAAACAGTATTTTATAATAGAAGCTTGTTGCAGTCTTAAATATTGAGAAATCTCCAAAATAATAGGCAGCAAATTTCAAGTGCTCAACAAGGGGACTCCTTTAAGAAACAGAAGCTGTTTTCAAGTATTTTAATCTATGATCCAAATTTTTGTCTTGGTTGCTTTTTATAGTTCCTGTTCTAAAAGTAACTTCCAAAGGTCTGTGAATTATTTCAAAATGAAAAAAAACCCTTCGTATTTTAAAAAAAAAGCCAAGATTGTGATATCGAATCAGTAAAAGGAAATGTAGAATTTTGCTGTGAAGTATTAAGTATCTTCAAATTTTCAGTAGTACAACAGGGCAATAGGGTTTACCAACATATGAAAGCAGCATAACAGAGCAATTCGTCCTCCAGGTGGATGAACAATGACAACCACTGCCTCTATGATTACTTTTGTGGCTATTTAATGATAATTATTTGGAATATTTCACCATTCCTCTGGGAAAAAATGTTATAAGAGCTATTTCCACTGAAGCCAATGGATGCCATATGTATGTAATCAATGGCAGAATATGCCCAAATTATTTTTTTGTGTCACAACCTTAGTAGGATTATAGTTTTTCCTTTAGTGATATAAAAAAATTACAATGAAGCAATACAGTAGTTGTAGCACAATGGAAGACTAGGAGACTTAAGAGGACACAGAGCCCTTCACTTGAGACCACTAGTCTGAATTTAGTCTAGGTTTGTCATGACCAAATACACTCCAGGGAATTACGCAAGGAAAAAATCAAAATGATGCAAAATTAAATACTTTTAAAAACAAATTTAATGAAATATAACACTATTTGAACCTTCTTTAGAAATATATACAGATATTTTGTATTTATATGAAGCAGACATAGCACATTTTATCACAGAATCTACTGTAGTGCTTTATCATTCCTTGAACAACAACAAAAAGTGACCCAGCAGGTGTGATTTTTAAAACTAAATAATGTTGTTACATAAGGACTTGTTAAACTGAGATTAGTTTTTATAATTTTCAGCAAAACGCCCCTTTTTTGAAGTAAATTTGATGCTCACATCTTTTCAAAGTTTGAGTGCAAAACAAAAAGCAATTAAATAAAAGAATGCTTTGAGTCCTTGCAGTATCTCAAATACTGTGCAAAGTAAAAGAAATATTGTGCAGTTATATTGCATTCTTCTCATACTGCTTATCAAAATACTAGCACAGCAGGTAAATAAAATAAAATAAAAAATAAAGCATCAATAAGACTAAACCAATGGATATTTTGTTAACACAGAGTCTTTTTAAATTCCAAGACTGAAATAAAAAGGAACATGAGCTCTTTCAGTTGTCTTCTGAAAGAGAGCGCCTCAGACCAGAGAGGACAAGATTATACAGCGAGTTGCTATGCTCAACATCAGTTGTGTTTGTTACAGCATTTAAGTATCTGAAAGCTAATATTTTCAAATTTGGAAGACGGTCAGCTGTTGATGACCAAAACATGGCGATGTCAATTTCCCCTGACCGCAGAGCTCTCTTGATCACGTCAGGTGTCATCTCCCCAGTACACAAAGCAAACTCCTCTGCTGAAATGTCACTGAAGCCAGGAATTGAAGCGTAATCCTCCTTGACATGAGACATTACAGGAACTCTTCTGTGGTTGAAAATCCTTATGCATTTCAGGAACTTAATTGTGGGCTGCCCACTCTCAATATCACTGATGTACTTCTTCAGCTTTTCAGCTGAATTGTCAACAGCCGAATGGAACAGGTGCTCCAACTTGCTACTTTGATCAGTTATTACCTTGTTGACATCTTCAGCACTGAGAAACCTTTGAGTGGTTTCCTCCGAAAAATGAGTATGTGTCTCAAGGAAAAACAGCAGTTCTTCCATTTTCTCAAAACCAAAGAGAATGCATGGTCTCTGGCTTTCAAATGTAGCCATTACGTCATTGATTGGCTTGCACATTTCATTGATAAAATGCAACTTGATCTTCACCATTAAACACTGGGTTTCATCTGATAGCACTTTTTCCAAGTTCCCACGACTGTGGTGCTGAGTTGTCTCTCTCTCTCTCTCACTCACAAATTTCTTCTTCAACAAAGCTGCAATAATATTGAAAGTGCTTTTCATGACACTGAATAGTAGCAAACCAGTTGTTCCACCTGCACCTGTAATTTTCACTCCATGCATGTGAAGAAGTGGGTTTTTTACCCATGAAAGCTTATGCCCAAATAAATCTGTTAGTCTTTAAGCTGCCACCAGACTCCTCATTGTTTTTCTGTTCCATCTAGTTGCTACTGGGTCGTGTGCCACTGTTGACTGGGAACTTTTTGCCTAAGGTAATTTAAGTATTTCATCTTCCTGCCCCTCTGCCATATAGAACATTTGTGAGAAAGCTTTTACCAGTTCATTGACATCCTTGAATGGCTTATGAAAACTTTCCCCCACCAGACTGATTATGTGAGCAAGGCATGTTACGTGGATGCCATTGAAAAAAGGCCCAGACAGTAGAGTTTTGTAAGCTTTTTTAACGTGTACAGCATTATCTGTGTCAAAGGCAACCACATTGTTGTAAGCAATTTCGTAACTTTGCACAGTCTGAATGACTGCTTGAGACACGGTGCTGTGATTTGTTTTCTGCATGAAGTGCATGTCAGCAAGATAGGAAGACACCTTTCCAGTACCACCTTTCACCAGTAGTGCGAGTAAAATGCGAAGTACATAGCAGCCCTAATTGTCAGTCATTTAATCTAATATAACTAACATGTAGTTATCCTTCACTTTGTCCTTAAGTTTATTTCTCTCAGTGTTGTAGACATCTATAAGATATGTATCTTGAAGCTGGTAACCTCCTGGAATTGCACCATCATTCTGGATTCGAGTGTTTAGAAACAGATGTACGAAAGAACGGTCCATTTTAGATAGCAGTATGTTTGCAGCGGCACAAGTTAAGACGCAGTCGCAGACAACATCCAGGCACTCACATTGTGCTATTGTGCTTGTGTTGAAACATGCTGACAGTGTATGCTGCATTTTTTGTGATCCTACCTACAATTAAGCTTTTCTCTTTAAATACTTCTGTGATTTGGGGAGGTGGTTTGAAATTGTTGATTTCCTCTGATTGTCCAGAACAATATTGCAATTTTGCAAGAGTTTTCGGCCATCTTCAAATACCTGTCCAGGAAAATCTTTTACTCTCTTTTTCTGGTATATTTGCAACGTGCAACCTTTGTTGTGGCATTTTCTGGCAAAACTGATCAATGCTCCCTTAACCCTCAGTGTGATCTGACATTTTTTACAGTCTTTCTCAGTTAAGGGATATTGTGCAATATTATGGGACAATGCACGGTCATACATTTTATAACATTGTAAAAGTATGCATAATTCCCTGGGGTATAACCAAATATCATTCCCCTAATTTCATATCCCATCATCTTTTCTAACCAAACTGAAAGTTCTGTCGACACTTTAATGGTGCTTAGAACTTCTGAACACCTCTCCCGGTGTTTATTATCATAGATCTCTTCATGGAGCTCCCACAGCTTCAATGTTTTTACATTTAATAAGTAAAACTTTTCCTACCCAACCTTGGCAGTGCATGAATACTTATTGAGAAAGAATGTACAAAACAAAGCAGAAGTTTTGAGACCAAATTACTTTGAGATATTCTTTTGGAAAAACATTAGATTTCTCAAAAAACACCCATCCAATTCACTTTAAACTTTCCTTAACAAAAATTCTCTAAGAATGTTCAGGGCAAAGGGAGCTTATTCCAGAATACGATGCAAGTAGAAGGGAGAGAGAGAGAGGTCTGCAAAAAGGCCGAAGAGGCCTCCCACCCAGGCCTCCAGCCTTCTGGTGATTATGGATGAAACAATAAGAGACCAGGCAATTCTAACCATCTTGCTCAGCTCTTGTGATCAGTTACTCTTTAAAATCCAGTTCCTCAGCAGCTGCCCAAACAAACCAGGTACCCATTTAAGGAAAAGACAACAATTCAGTGGTTTGTGACACTGACTGCATTTGGTGATCTCAGAGTGGTTTCCAGGACTAAATATTGGTATCATACTCAAACACTTTTCTCTTTGGCAGTTTAACCAGAGAACTCAGAGTCTGATATGGCAAACATGTGTTGAACCTATTGTATATATATACACAGAATGCAAAACTGACAAAAGTAAGGTAATATAAAGTCAAACTAACACGAAGTCAAAGTCTGTAATTTACTTGAACAGAGAGGAAAAAAAGACCCTAAGCACATGACTGCCCTGCATCTTTAAGCGGGTGTGTGTGTGGTTGGCTAGCCAAATGAAGGGAACAATGCTTTATGGCTGGAGGGAGCAGGAGGAGAAGATGAAAACTGTTGTAAAAGGGGACAGCGTGGTCACTGACTCATCCCCTAGGAATGCAAGGTTTAAAAGGGGCTGCCTTGGGCTGAAGATTCCCTTTTACAGGGAGCAGTCTGAAGCAGGATCCACTCTCCCTCCCCTTTACGTGGTAAAGTACCAAGTTTGGTCAAGACCTGCTGTGGGCATTATGTTAGCCGCCCCTTTTTGTTAGGGGGGGCTGGGAAGGAATTTTTCTCTTACCACCATATTGGCTTGGGTGCAGTGGGGATTTTTTCGCCTTCCCCACAGCGGGTTCAGGAAGGGCTTTGTTCATGCATGTCATGAAGGGCAGTAGGCCATATGTCGCAACTCATTATTTAAGTGTAGGGCGGATGTCCACTGCAGGTATTCCATAGGAAAGGTATATAGTGACCAGATAAATGGCTTGTAAAAGGACTTAAAAAGAGTTGTTCGTTAAAGGAATGAACAGGTGGCGGTTGGGGACTCCTATGATTGGTACGGCAGGGAGCCAACCTCCCATTCTTATAGCCCATCTTAACCCTCCTACGAGGGTAGTGGATAGTAAGGTCCCAGCAATGGATTTGCTGGAGGGACCTGGATGGAAAAAGAGAGGAAGCTGGTGGAAGCCCCCCGGCTATGGTAAGGTCCAGGCAATAAATTTGCTGGAGGGACCTGAAAGGAAAAAGAAGGGGAGCTGGTAAAAGCCCCATGGGTAATTATGGAATAAACACGGGGTTACCTGCACTGTACACTTTTATCAGATAGTCCCAGACATCTAATAATAAAGTTGTGGCCTGATTAAACCCATGTTAAATGTCTCCTGCCCTTCTTTCAGCATAGCCAGACAATGAGTCAGCATTAACTCTGAATTGGGTTATATCATAATCCCAACTCTGTACATGGTTCTGGGAGAATTCAGTTTCCTTTTAAAAAAAATCATTCATATACTATTGTATATTATTTAACTGTATGGAACATCTCCAATTTCTGCATTCCAAGTTTTCAAAAAATGAATTCATTGAACAATAACTGGGTATGTTTTAGATCAGTCCTAGGCTATATAATAGATGTGTGTTTAAGGCACACACTAAATGCATTAGAAATACTTAAGAAAGAGCCTAATGAACAATAAATACATTAACCACTTATCAGGCTTTAAAATTTCAGTCCTTTGAACAGTGTTTATTTCAAATTCTGAAAGCAATAAAGATCACATATGTTGTGGGCTAATTGCTTGCAACTAAATTTATTGATAATTACAGAAAAATATCTCAGAAAAGATTTACTTTTACACTTGCTTTGCAGAGAACTTAAGATCAAGTTGAAAACAAAGAGTTAGGAACAACATTGTTTCCAATATGAAAACTTTTTGGATTTTTTTTTTTAAATAAAGTGTGCCTATAAAGGAAAGAAAAGCTACATTTTCTATTGCAGATTACCGCCTGAAGCAGTTGCTAACTTTAGTTTTCATTTTCATTGTGAATTTAAAATCCCCCCTTTGTTCAGTTGCATCCAACTCGCTAAAACAGACTACTTGTCATAAACTACTACATTTTTGCTCATTTATATCTTTCAATAACAAAACAAATTAAGAAATTAATACATAAATGTTCTCCTGAGCTGAAACTTTGCACAGAGTCTAGAGTATATCAAACTGTCATTTTATAAAATCAATGAAAAATGATATTTGGAATGGAAATTGCAATTCAACCACAACTACAGCAGCATGAAAACACTGCAATAATATCAATGAGCTGCAATGTGGTATGTTTATCATTAGATAATCACACCCCTAGAGGATTAGAGGCACTCAGCTGAACCTTGTGCCTCATAACACACTTGGGGTGTCATTATCTCATGATAACCCTACTCCCTGTCAAGTCTTATTGCTTAATTAGGGGGTTACAAAGGTGATAACAAGACTTAAAGAAATTGGATGAACAGCACATAAGATGAATGATACCTTAATCAACTTAAATCTAGCTGCTGAAAGACACACGGTCAACAAATGCATGTAATCAGTTACAGTGAGCATGCACTATATTTTAGAGGAATGGGGTAAAAGCTGAGAGAGAGATCTGAGAAATCTAGACACATTTAATGTCTGACTTTCATTTGCCAGATTTCATAATATTTTATGATTGGTAAATCAAATGGGGCTTTTAGACTAAATCACAGCATATGTAAAATGTTAAAAAACTGAAAGTCGATATGAAATTTAGCTTTGACCTTAAGATACCAGGCTCACAGGAGAATGAACCATCATCATCCCAATACAGAATTTAAGTATATAGTATGCAAGTTATCTGATCAATAGCACCCAAGATTTTAACAAACTTCTCTTTGCCCTCAAAGGTAGCAACAGTGTGCTGCTTTATTTCATTTTCAATGATGGCTTAGAAATGGGAAAATGTTTTTAAAAAGAGCTCTTTAAAAATAAAGACTTCTAAGCTCTATAAAAGCTATCATGAAATGTTTGACTATAGTTCTTTTGTTCTGTTTTGTAAACAGCTACCATATTTGCAGATGGAACACAGTCACAGATCTGGTACACTCAGAACTGCTTTCCAATTCACTGTGAAACATCAATTATCTTTATCAAATAACAGTATCTCATCTCAGTCCATTATCAAGATGGAGTCTTATTTTAGCTGGACTGCAGCTCTATCTGTATATCAAGGCTGGCCGCAGTGGCAGAGAGTGAGTGAAAGGCTGTGAAATAATCAATAATAATCATCAAATTGTGGTCGACAGGTTGTGAGGATGGAAGTTTTTGATGAAACCTCAACCTTTTTTGTGCGGATGATAAGGCTTAACCTTTGCAATACCTGATAACTCAGTCAGAGGAAGCCCTGCATACACTTAAGAGGTTTCACAGTTCCAAGACAACAACAACAAAACCTACTGAAATACTCCGGTTTAAGTGGGATACCAATTTCATATAATCAAACACCATTTTTTTTTCACTGAACAACTGGGAGGACAAAGAACTGCACTGAACATATTTTACGGTATATTGTAAACATACTACTGTACTCCAAGAGTTCAAAGCCTCACATTGGTGAAGGCTACATCTACACTATCAACTAGGGGTGTGAGTCCCCTGCTTAGGTAAACATACTTGCGCTTGCACTAGCAGTGTAACTGGGATAGCACAGGTAGTGGCCGTGGAGGCACAGTTTGGCTGCACTGAGTATGTACACAGGCTTTCAGGCAAGTTTGTATTCAGCTAAGCTGTGTCTCTGCTGCCACTGGTCGTGCTACCATGGCTACGCTGCTATTTATATTCATGCTATCTCGATGAGAGCTAGCGCGCGAATGTGTACACAAACCAGGAAATCACACTCCTAGCACAGACCGCCTAAAGGTCAACTCAGAAGGGAAACTGCATGTATAACAATGAGCGGAACTTGGGAAATAATGCAAAACGTTTTCAGCAAATATTACTTTAAATATTTAGATTAATTCATTTCAGCCATGTTTTTGCCACTTTTAAGTTTGCTTTCACTGGAAAAAGTGTTTGGGGAAAGTGACTATCAAAGTCACATGCACAAATACTAGCAAAATCTGAATTCTAAATTCTCACGTGCACTTATCTGATCTAGAAGTGCTTGTGTGCGCTCATGTAGTTAGGAAATGGAAACAAAACAGGTGATTTATCGGGGCAATCTCAACAAAGAGAACTCACGTTTTAAATATTTACAATCAATTCATTCAAAAAGACACGAGAAAAATAATTGCAACTTATGAGTACATTTAAGGAAATTGTTAAAATAAAAAATTTGCTGTTGTGAGTTATTTGCTCAGATCATACAATCTGTTAATTGCTTTTATTAAGCATTTCCTACATAAATAAGCTAGAAAGCCATTGTAAATCATCACAAAATCCTAGAAGAGTTGTTAATAACTATCTTACTAAAATTAATGACAAATACTATTCAACTACTGTTTTCATGAAATTTTATTAAGAACAAATTTAATCACAAAATTCCTAGAATTAAAAAATTGTGCTTATGAATTTAAGATCTTTCCTTGTTGACACATATATGACTAAAAACAAGCTTTTCAACGTTAATGTGAATAAGACAGTTGATCTTGCCCACCTGGATGTCTCACTCCTGCAGTATGCTGGGGCTAATTAAAAATGCTGCCCTAACACCAGAGACTTCTGCCCCAGAAGGATTCCCTCTGATTAAAGGAATCCTCTGGTGGCTTAGAGATATGGGGGTGGCCAAAATGTGGCTCATTAACTGTAAAAGAGCCACATGCAGCTCAAGTGTGGCTCCAAGAGCCCCCATGCCTCCCCATTCTCCATCTACCAGACTCGGGGAGCTCGGGGCTTCTGCCAGAGATGATTGGTGCCTCCTGAGACTGGAGGAAGGAGCAAAATTTAAAAGTTCGCCCCCCCCCAATTGCTTGAATCACACACTCCCTCTTTCCCTCAGTGGCCCCTCCCTTCAGCTCCCAGGCATTAGCTCCACATGGAGAGGCAACGGCAGACAGGTGGGAGCTGCAGGGAGGAGCTGCTGCTTTATCTTCTTGGGAAGAAGCAGCAGCAAAAGCAATGGTTCTCTCTGAAGCTCCCAGCTGTTTGCCACTGCCTCTACCAAAGGCACAGCCAGGGCCGGCTCCAGGTTTTCTGCCGCCCCAAGTGGCAAAGAAAAAAAAGGCTGCGGCAGCACTGCTCCACTCTTGGGCGGCAATTCGGCGGCAGGTCCTTCGCTCCGAGAGGGACTGAGGGACCCGCCGCCGAATTGCCGCCGAAGACCCGGACGTGCCGCCCCTATAGCGGCCGGAGTGCCACCCCTTATTGGCCGCCCCAAGCACCTGTTTCTTTAGCTGGTGCCTGGAACAGGCCCTGGGCACAGCTCCAGCTTGTCGACTCCAGCAGCTGCCATGCAGCGAGGGGGACTGGCAGCACAATGTGACTGAGCGAGGCAGCAAACTCTGGCAAAAATCTGGGTGGCCCCAGACCCCACATTATCTCTGGCTTCTGCCCAGCAAGGAGGAGGGTCTTGGGGCTTCAGCCCTGCAGAGCAGGAGGTGCCTGATGGGGCTTCAGCCCCACAGGGCTCAGCTGAAGCCCCAAGCCCAGGTAAGCGCACCACAGCTCTTGAACTTCTGAAGATTGTTGTATGCACCTTGGAGGGTCTTTAAGTTTAGCCACCCCAAGCTATAAAAACAGCTCCTACACCACTACTTTCCAAATCTTCTGGCATTGGGCCATGGTCAGGACATCCCTATGCTGCTGGAATGACTCCTGGTAAACGGCACAGATTAAGTAAACCTTTAGGCTACCCTAATATATTCTGGGGGAACAATCACCCAAATTGCCCTAGCATCAGGGGAGTGTAAAGATGGCCTAAAGCCACCTTTGTTTCCTGTCCTCCCTTCAGCTGCGCCTAGCACTCTTTACCTGCAGCTCAGATTGGGTTCTTTGGCATGTTAGCAGATCTTACTGAATGCTCAGGATCTGGGCCACAGGGTGTGTGTGTATGTGCGTGTGCGCGCAGTTGTTTTCAATTTGCAAATCCTCAATCCTCTTCTCTAAAGTTCTGAATAATTTGGGCTCAGAATATGTAAACAGATTACTTGATAATCTGGGATTTAAAACTGTAATTAACTCCACTCTTTTGGCACAATGGAAGAGTTACTGCAAGGGTGAAGACTGTTTGTGAAGGAGACGGAACTTTTTCAGGGGCTGGCTCTGAACTGTTGAATGTACTCTAGAAATAAGAACAACCTCAAATGTCAACCCTTGCCACTCCAAATGCAAAAAGTCACAATTTAAAAAAATAATGCTTCACAATGACAACAAAATCCAAGAATTTTAAAAGAGCTGGCCAGGGAGCTCTGTAAATTGTTAATGTGGATTTTTAATAAGTCTTGGAAAATTGGGGAAATTCAAGAGGACTAGAACAAATCGGTGGTTGGGTCAGTATTTAAAAAGATAAACAGGGTGACCTGAATAATTCCAGGCTTGACATAAAGCTCAGGCAACATAATGGATCAGATGATACAGAACTTGATTAATGAAGAATTAATTAATGCCACTCAACAAGGGTATATGGAAAATAGATCTTGTCAAACAAATATAAATTCATTTTTTGATGCAATTACAAGTTTGGTTGATAAAAATAATAGCTGTGGTGTAATACAATTAGACTCCTGTTAAGCATTTGACTTGGTTCCACATGACATTTTGATTAAGAAACTAGAAAAATACAAAATTAACATGGCAGACATTAAAACGATTGAAAATTGGACAACTAATATATCTCAAGACAACTATAAACAGGGAATCATCGAGTGGATATGTTTCTAGTGGGATACTGTAGGGATTAGTGCTTGGCTCTATTCTAATATTTTTATCAAAGATCTAGAAGAAAATATAAAATCATTACTGATAAAGTTTGCAGACAACACAAAGATTGAGGAGTGGTAAACAATGAGAACTGGTCTAGAGCAATCTGGATTGTTCGATCAGCAGAATGCAAGCAAAAAATATGCGTTTTAATAGAGCCAAATGCAAGGTTATATATCTAGGAACAAAGAAGGTAGCCATACTTACTGGATGAAGCACTTTATCCTGGGAAATAGCGACTCTGGAAGAGACTTGGGGGGTCATGTTGAATAATCAGCGGACATGAGCTCCCAGTGTGACGCTGTGGCTAAAAGGGCTACTGACATTTTTGGATGCATATACAGAGGAATATCAGGTGGGAGTAGAAATGTTTGTATTACCTCTGGATTTAGCAGTGACTGATACTAGACTACTATGTCCAATTCTTGTGTCCACACTTCAAGAAGGATGTTGATAAATTGGACAGGGTTCAGAGAAGTGTGTCGAGAATGGTAAAGGATTGGAAAACATGCTTTGCAGGGAAAGCCTCCAGGAGCTCAATGTGTTTAGTTTATCAAAGAGAAGGTTAAGGGATGATTTGATTACAGTCTGTAAGTACTTACATAAGCAACAGAAATTTGATTCTAGAAGATTCTTCAATCTAGCAGTCAAAGGTACAATAAAGTCCAATGGCTGGAAGTTGAAGCTAGACACATTCAGACTAGAAGTAAGACACATATTTTTAATTGTGAGGGTAATTAATCATTGGAACAATTTACTAAAGGTATTGGTGGATTCTCCATCACTGAACATTTTAAAATGAAGATTGGATGTTTTTCTAAAAGATATGTTTAAGTTCAACACAGCTATTTGACTTACACAGGAATTAATTCAAGGAAGTCTTACAGTCTGTATTACGCTGGAGGTCAGACTAAATGCTCATAATGGTCCCATTGGCCTTCAAATCTATGAAAATAATCCATACACAATTTTCCCCTGTGGGAGAGGCACCATACGTAACCAATGCCAGTTAAATTACTTAATGCACCTCTGGATGGTGCACAGATCCCATGTTAACACACGGTGCAAGAGCACAAATAGAATAGAAAACCTAATCCTACAAGGTACTATGGTCCTTCCTGGGAACTAGTGCTCTGCACTTCACAGAAGCCTTGCTAATCACTTGGGGAGACTGGGCAGGCTCTTATGAACTAAAAGAGAAGTCCACCTTTTAAAATTTCCTAACGACTGTTTGAGCATAATATTTCTTTAAAACATTTTTTTTGTTATTTTTTTCTGACTCACACAAAATACTCTTTTTGTACCAAAGCAAAAATTAAGTCAAGACAATAGCAAAACTTGAATAAATCCAATCATTTTTCAAAATGTCTTTCAAAAAGGTACCTATTTTAATGAATATAGTACTATTAATTTATTCCAATTTAAACAGCACTAGGTTCAGAATGTGTAGCCTTAAACACTGAACAAATTCCAAACATAACAGAATTGACTACAGGTAAATAATAAATAATCCCTTTTATGGAAAAATATACTATTGTATTCTACAGAAATGGCCCAAAGTACAGCTTATAATGGTGTTAATACACTCGTGGACTATTATAAATTACTACAAAATCAAGTTACAGAGAATGTATTGGTAATTTTTTTTTAAAAGCTGACAGCTAATTAAGTGAAAGGCAAAGTGTATGTATGAGATTTCTATCTATCCTAGTTATTTTAGTATCCATCACTCAAGTTCTACGATTTTGAAAATTGTCTCAGATTAACATCTTCACCAGGTCTCTTTATCTTTTACTCTTCTGAAGTGCCCTTCATTAGGGAAATGTTTCCAAAATAGTTCTGGTACAACCACATGTACAATTTCATTCTCATTTTCAAAAATACAGTGTAAGACTTGTAAGCCCCTTTTTCCTTTCAACAAAATAAAATTTTATAGTGTGGTGTTGAACCTTGGTATATAGGATCTGCTAAAACAGAACACAAGACACAATCTTAAAATTGCTACAACATTTTACTCCACATACAATAAATGTTCTCCAGAAATGTAGCAGTTGTTCTAAGGCTAGATCAGTTGGCTTCCAGAGCTGAGTAGCAATAAGATAGTATGTTTTATTATGAGTGTCATGGAGACGGTGTGAAAAATCAAGAGCCACAGGCAGTAAGCGGCAGTGGGTCAATAATGTTCACAGAGACATTGTGTAGATAATCAACAACAAGGCCCTAGGTTCTCTATGCACTGCAAACAGCTGAAGGGCAAATCAATACAGCCATGGGAAGGACACTACCCTGTTCCACTTCCCACAATACACTATTACCACTGCAGGAAAGCATCCTAAAAAGGGAAATAATTCAACATTTATATGCAGCTAACATTAAGCAAAAGGACTGTAAAAATAATACTTAGTTAAAAAAAAGAATCTATACTTTTTGTCTAAAATATGCTTAAAAATCTATGTAGCTAAAGAGAAATACGATTAAACAGATCTTCTCTACACTAAATTATAAACAATGACTAGAAGAGAGAAAGTGATGTTTATTTGGAATACTTATGATGTAATACAACAGGGATGCTAACTGCTTTCTAAAAGCAATAAGTGTTTTATAGATAGACACTTGAAATGCATAACAGTTCTAAATTCTAGGTATATGGCTGAAATGCATCAGGTTTTATAAATTTAGGGTCTAACATTTAATATTTTAAATGTTATATTTATATATATATTAAATTATATAAACCCAAATGTTTTAAAAAGTAAAGCACAGGAAATTTTTGTATTAAAATTAATACATTTATGTATGATACAAAATAACTAATTATTAGAAAGAAAAAGGATAATATTGTAATGCAGATTATTGGTACTATGAGTCAATATTTTACAGATAGTTTTTATAAATGACACCTAGTTAAATGTGTGACACTAATATTGCAAAATTTTAAGTAAAAAACCCATCACAAATAAATGCTGATTTATTATTTCTTAAGGAAAAGGTGATTGTCCACATCCATCATTGTATTAATCATTAGATGTAATTTCTCTGCATACAACCATCTTTCTCAAAACCTGAATAAAAATATGCTGGAAGGAAAAATGAATACATACAAAATAATTGTTTCTGACTTCAAAGTTGAAGTGCCTCCCTGTTTCCTTCAACCAGACAATAAAATCCTGACCATTACCACCACCCTATTTCACAGAAATCTAATAACTGCATCTAGCAGAATATATACAATGGACAGCACCTTGTTCTGTTGCTGATCATGATTACCAACTATATTATGAAGTATATGAAAAAATATCACACTCTTTTGTGCTAAATCTTATATGCAATTTAAATTAAAAAGAAACAATATACATATGTTACTACAAACAGGGCTTTAGAAGGGTGCTTGCTCTAGTATAACTGCATATGAAGGGATGACAGAATTTACAGTTTTATTTTAATTGACGATAAATATTTTAAAGTGCAGAGTAAAGTGCTACCATTTTCTTTATGCCTCATTCATTACCAACATCACAAAGACAAAAAAAGAAAATGCATGCAAAGATTTTTTATGAGGATTTCTAATATATTTCTCTCTTATAAAGATCCAGAATTCCTAAATCAATTCTGCTCTGACATACTGTATCCTAGCACGCTGCTGCTGAGAGAGAAAAAGAGGAACTGTAATAGCTAATGTTTCCACTCTAAGGTTCTTTTAATTAACTACAGGAAACCAACAGCAAATACACCAAATGAAACTTGTACTTGGAGCTCTGCTCCAACTTTGAACAGTAGTCTTTGGAAAACAGCTTGTTAAAGCATCATTAAAGGCTTTTTTCCATGTTTGTAAATTATGCCGCTTAATAAAATCATCCAGATGGAATTACTCCCACTGCTAACATAGGAGGAGTGGACCTAATGTGAGTGGAATTCCCTGTGACAATCTGGAAAGGGAGGAGTGATCTCTGCAGCAGTATCCCCTCCAGCTCTCCTGGGACCCCATGGACACCATGGTGAGTCTTCCTCCACAGGACTTTAAGGGCAGGAATGGATGAATCAAGAGATCTGCATCTACTGTTAAACCATCAGGTATCTATGTGGAAATCTGGGAGTGAGAAGCAATATTAACTCATGCACGGTCCCCTCCACAGCTATTCCTACACAAGACAATGATGGAATGGCTCCTTCAGTAGCCAGACTGTCAAGGCAACAGAAGTCAGTGAAAGAACCTCATGAAGGGGCATACACAAGATGTCTACTGTCTCAGCAGATCAAGGATTAACCTCTTCCACTGTTCCTGGGGGCCTAGAGAATCTTTCCTTTTATCCTCTCCACAGCTACCTTATCCCTCACTACAGGAGATGTTGTGAGCCTCACAGAGTTTTCTGGCCTCTCTCTGCCAACTTCTCCACAGAAGAGAGTGGTCCTGGCTTAGTATTTGTAGATGTACATTAAATACCTATTGTGCAAGCAGCTCCCAGCGACCATCACAGTTTAACTGAGCTTTGTTTTAGTCACTTGATCTCAAAAATGGTAATTTTCTCCCCAAAATATTCTTTGAGTTTGGACCTACAAGGTTTACCAAAGCCAGATTTAGATTTGTATCCAGTCAGAAAGGGAATTTATTCTGTGAAAAATATGGAAATCTGATGTAGAATAGATTGATGTTTGCAAAACCAGCAAAAATGTGAATTTTTCAATGGCTTCCTGGGTAATGAGAATATTTTTATATAACTGCAATAGGCATTCACAGCAAACAACTTCGGAAGTTTTATAGCATATGCTATGATATGTAAATATTTATATTATGGACCTATTATTCACATTTGTATCTTATTCCTTTGGAACTGATATACTATACTGAATATTAACCAAAGTATGGACTTATACAAAGTTGACGAGATTTTCAAAGGCACAGATGGCAGTTAGATGCCTAACTACCACTGAGTTTCAATGGGAGTTGGGAGCCTTACTGCCAATTTGAGACTTCGAAAATCCACCCCAGTGCTGTTAGCTGAAATGTACTATGGTCTGCTGGAAAATGTAGCATATAATTGGATTAATCAACCACAGGAACTGTACTCCAAATGATATTGGTACAGAAACACATACGTGTATTTTAGTCAACACAAACATGGTCTGTTTATAAATATATTCTGAGCTGTAATAAAAAGGATGTTTTTCAAACAATTTTGAAATACACTACAATGTCTTCTTTGCTGTAGATGTGAATTCTGTTGGTCACATATATGCTAATCCAGACAGTCTGCTAATCCATCTCCCACCAACAGGAGGTTGAGATTCTCCATGGGAACCTTAAGAACAGGTGGAGCGGCATGTCATCTGTTTGTGTGTTTTCCTCAAGAACAGCAGCTAGCAAGCTACCTAACATGCTAACTTATTAAATAATGATTAGAAAAACATTGTTTGTTAAACTGAACAATCTAGATCTCTTTCTTGAAACTCAGAACTATTTATAGAAAGGGCCTGTATTAGCATATATATATCAAAATCAAATGAACTGACATTTACAGTAAGAACACAGACCAGTTAGTTTAACTTCTGTGCCAGGGAAGATAATGGAGCAAGTAATTAAGGAAATCATCTGCAAACACTTGGAAGGTGGTAAGGTGATAGGGAACAGCCAGCACGGATTTGTGAAGAACAAATCACGTCAAACCAATCTGATAGCTTTCTTTGATAGGATAACGAGCCTTGTGGATAAGGGTGAAGCTGTGGACGTGGTATACCTAGACTTTAGTAAGCATTTGATACAGTCTTGCATGATATTCTTATCAATAAACTAGGCAAATACAATTTAGATGGGGCTACTATAAGGTGGGTGCATAACTGGCTGGATAACCGTACTCAGAGAGTTGTTATTAATGGTTCCCAATCCTGCTGGAAAGGCATAACGAGTGGGGTACCGCAGGGGTCTGTTTTGGGACCGGCGCTGTTCAATATCTTCATCAACGACTTAGATATTGGCATAGAAAGTACGCTTATTAAGTTTGCGGATGATACCAAACTGGGAGGGATTGCAACTGCTTTGGAGGACAGGGTCATAATGCAAAATGATCTGGACAAATTGGAGAAATGGGCTGAGGTAAACAGGATGAAGTTTAACAAAGACAAATGCACTTCCACTTAGGAAGGAAAAATCAGTTTCACACATACAGAATGGGAAGAGACTGTCTAGGAAGGAGTACGGCAGAAAGGGATCTAGGGGTTATAGTGGACCACAAGCTAAATATGAGTCAACAGTGTGATGCTGTTGCAAAAAAAGCAAACGTGATTCTGGGATTGTATTAACAGGTGTGTTGTGAGCAAGACACGAGAATTCATTCTTCTGCTCTACTCTGCTCTGGTTAGGCCTCAGCTGGAGTATTGTGTCCAGTTCTGGGCACCGCATTTTAAAAAAGATGTGGAGAAATTGGAAAGGGTCCAGAGAAGAGCAACAAGAATGATTAAAGATCTTGAGAACATGACCTATGAAGGAAGGCTGAAAGAATTGGGTTTGTTTAGTTTGGAAAAGAGAAGACTGAGAGGGGACATGATAGCAGTTTTCAGGTATTTAAAAGGGTGTCATAAGGAGGAGGGAGAAAACTTGTTCACCGTAGCCTCTAAGGATAGAACCAGAAGCAATGGGTTTAAACTGCAGCAAGGGAGGTCTAGGTTGGACATTAGGAAAAAGTTCCTAACTGTCAGGGTGGTTAAACACTGGAATAAATTGCCTAGGGAGGTTGTGGAATCTCCATCTCTGGAGATATTTAAGAGTAGGTTAGATAAATGTCTATCAGGGATGGTCTAGACGGTATTTGGTCCTGCCATGCGGGCAGGGGACTGGACTCGATGACCTCTCGAGGTCCTTTCCAGTCCTAGAATCTATAAACATAGCTTCCTTTCTGTGCAGTTTCACATATGATAATCCAGGAAGCTCTATAACAATAACAACACTAACATTTTCAAACTGAGTGCATATAGTTATGTGGCCTAATTAACAGGTACTGAGCACCCAGAGCTCCTACTAAATTCAATGGGAAAACTATGTTACTTATTTAAATGTGTAGACATGGATTGAAGTGCCAGATTTTGAGCACCCAAGAGTGAAAAACTGTCGTTTGTAACCAGATAGCCAAAGAGAGGTGTGAGTACTGCTAAAGTACTACTGCTAGCTCTAACTTCAGCTCTGTGTGAAACTTAACAAAAGAGAAGTTGGGCGAGGAAATATTTTTTATTGGACCAACTTCTGTTGGTGAGAGAGACAAGCTTTCAAGCCACACAGAGCTCTCTCTTACCAACAGAAGTTGTACTACATTTTATTGGATCCTCGCCCAAATTGTCTCTCTAATATCCTGGGACCGACATGGCTACAAATACATTGCATGCAAAAGAGAAGTGTCTTTTTAGAGCTATACATCTATTCTGCAATTTCACAAACACTGAAGTTCAGAAAGCGTACTGAACTTTCTACATATCTCATCAATACTGGCCTCTTGATGTTTTGTCAATGATATTGTAGCTGCTCTTTAATGGCCTGTTCTGAAGCCCACTGAAGTTGCCTTAGCTATTTACATGGACTTCTTTCTATATTTATATTACAAAAGCAGATACAAATATCTGATTATTCTGCCTTGGCTTCTATAGAACAAGATAGAGATGGATGAACTCCCAAATGCATAAATCAATAGCAAAATATCCATTGACTTCAGTGGGGCCAGGATTTCACCCAGTGTCTAAGTTGACAGAAAGGAAGTTGACAATAGCCTTGTCTATATAATAAAGGGTTTTTTTTTTGTATAATCTAGATGTGAATTTAAACTAATCTAGATATACTGGTAAAACCCACTCCCACCTTGACACTCTTAATCTGCTATAAAAGAGCGTCTTCTCAAATTAGTCTATATTGCTTGGGAAGGGGCTTAAGCTAAACTTAAAAAAGACAATTTAATATCAGAAAAAGAGTGTCCATATTGAAGGGAAGGGGTTATACTGGTACAACTATACTGGTGTAACTGGTAAAACTTTCCTCTGTTGACAAAGCCTTATACTTTCAACAACATTGACACACATAGCAAGTGCAAATTCTCCCTTGCAGACTCTAGCTTTAGAGAAAATGTAGCTATGAAGGTTTTCACCTTTAAATGGTACATGGTTAATACATTTTTTTCAACTCAATAACAGCTGGCCCTTGTCCAAACAATTTTAATACCAAATTTCCGATGACTGTTCATGGAATGAAATAAGCAGTGTCTGCATTAAGATCTAACGCTGCAAAGAATACTGGAAAAGCACCTGAAATATTACTATCCACTTAAGTAGTCAGCTCTCAATGCAACTATTGAAGTAACCAGACAAGTTGCCTGGACCTAGAAGTACTTTTAAGCCTTCTGCTCTCAAAACTGTTTCTGAAGTTTTAAAACTTTTCCTTAAAAAACATTTTTTGGTCTGATGGACTCTTGAAGCATCCTTCAAGTAAGTGTTCAAACACCTTCTGTGTGTACTTTATAATTCCATAAAGAGACAGGCAGAAGAGCCCTTATAAATATGTAACTGTTAAATCTTTAAATTGGAATAATATAAGATTGTCATCAGACTGCTCCTTATTTTCATTACTGGGAAGACTATTCTGTTCATCCTCAAACTGTAAATCAGGCATCATTTTAATAACTATCTCAGGATCAAAATACTCTCACTAAAATATGTTAAATAGGCAAAGTGAAAGAGGAAATTGGAAGGAACTGTTTTTTACTGTCTTTCTCAATATTTCCCATCCTTCCTGTCTGATGGTAGATACTTTCCTCTTTTAAAAAATGTTACAGGATTCAGCTGTAGAGTCAGTCAAAGCCTGTAAATATCTCCTCTGCTCTTCAGTAAGCTAACCTCTCTCCTGTGGCCCCGCTTCTTCCGCATCACAGAAGGTTCTTTCTAGCTGTAGTAAAATTATCTATATTAAGAAATGGAGGGGTTTGATTCCATGAATGTTGAGCACCTTCCCATAGAGGACATGGGGTAGGAGCACCTCAAAGGATCAGATTCTGAACATGAAGCCTAAAGTCAACTGATGGCTTTTGTTTTCCCCCCTAATCATTTCTCATATTTGTGATGCAAATTTTTCTGACATTATGACATTTTTTTTTAAATCAAAACTGCAAATGGTAATATTTAATTACTCTGGATGCCCTTTCCAGCCCACCAAAATTATCTGCCCCTTCACATGATTTATTTAGAGTCTGAAGGATAGTAAGGAAACAGGTTTCAGCGTAGCAGCCATGTTAGTCTGTATCCGCAAAAAGAACAGGAGTACTTGTGGCACCTTAGAGACTAACACATTTATTAGAGCATAAGCTTTCGTGGGCTACAGCCCACTTCATCGGATGCATAGAATGGAACATATAGTAAGGAGATATATATATATATATATATACACAGAGAACATGAAAAGGTGGGAGTTGCCCAACCAACTCTAAGAAGCTAATTAATAAAGATGAACTGTTGTCAGCAGGAGAAAAAAAACTTTTGTAATGATAATCAAGATAGCCCATTTAAGACAGTTTGACAAGAAGCTGTGAGGATACCTAACATGGGGGAAATAGATTTAATGTGTGTAATGGCTCAGCCACTCCCAGTCTCTATTTAAGCCTAAATTGATAGTATCTAGTTTGCATATCAATTCAAGTTCAGCAGTTTCCCGTTGGAGTCTGTTTTTGAAGCTTTTCTGTTGCAAAATTGCCACCTTTAAATCTGTTACTGAGTGATGGTCTTAAATATTCTACTAAAATGTCCAATTAACTACAGTATTCTTCAAACCATTTATTGAAACAAATCGGGATTAGGTTCCAGTAATCTAATACAATTAAAATGTCAACTAAAAATAAAAACAGGGTGTTTATAGATAAATGACTTGCAAACATTAGCCAGAGACAATCTCTTTCAACATAGCCAATGTTTATTATATAGAATGCATTTTAAAAGGGGGGGGGAGGAGGGCAGTATATCAGCAAGATAAGATACTTTAGCATGTCTGCCAAACCAAGGGCAAACCAATCCAGGGGGAAGATTTTAACTGCAGATGCAACCACACACATACATGTATCTGCAAGCACTTAACTAGCCTGTCTATCAACACCTCTGATGCTTTTTAACTATTTTAGACCAGTAGATAATTTAAGACATTTTATGGCACATTTTGGAAATCCTATTGTGAGGACATACTTCCCAAAATTAGAGTTACTTCAGAAATAAAAATACCCATGTGTTTATCCAGGAGTCATTTTAGTATACAAAGTTGAAAATTTAAGAATTCAAAGTGAATGTAATAGCTAAATTAAAGAATTGGGTACGTTGTCATTTTCCTTAAATGGGAATATACAGGCACAACAGAGCTATAGTGAAGTGGATGGTTAAATACTTAAAAATTAGCATAAAAAGTTTATGGACTAGCCCACAGACAAGAGAGACCCAGACTTGGAGGTTATTTGGGGTTTTTCACTCCCAGCTTCCAGTGAAACTAAGTACACAACAGAGATGTCACGACGAGTTTCTGAATGGACAGAAATGCTCAGTACAAAGCCATACTATGACCTTGATCGCTGAATGGTTGGAGTGGAAAGTGATGCAATGTTCATAGCACGCTTGGCAAAGAGGGTCAAGAAAACATATTTTGAGAGAAAAGAAGGAACTGACTGTGCCTTTGCAGTGAGAAGGTAGGCCGTAGCCAGGGTCTGAAAACTGCAGAATGGGATGGCTTCTTTAGGCAAGAAATAACATCATCCAGATCAAACAGCCTTCTATGGTTTGATACGTCAAGGCTCATGTGATAACAGGGTTGAAAATAACTCACAGTTTGTAGTGATGGAACACAATCAATGATTAAAATCCAGGCTAGCCTTCCATAAAGGCCAGGAGATTTACATAATCAGAGCTAGTGATTTCTTTAGCTTTCAGGTGATATTACAAACAAATCACTTTAAAAATGTCAACTGTCAGTCTGATCTGTATGTTACTAAAGCTTTGCAAGTCTTATGGAACTGATTCAATATTTAAGCCAAACAGGATATGTAAAGGAGCTGATGGCTGAGGGGATCAGAAATAGGAAGTGGAGACTTTCACCTCTAGGTTGTCAGCTGATAAAGTCTGTTGCCATTATATGGCTCTTTGTAAAAGAAATTCGGTGATCTCAGACTCAAACCAATTCCCAATGGACAGATGTTCACGTAATAAATACTACCGCAAATGACAACCTTGCTAGTAATCTCAGCTGAGAAGTCAAGGATCAGATGCTGGGAATGGACACTGAACTATCCTCTTACTCCTAGAGGTAGTCCTTCCAGGTAAGAGGTGAGGAAGCATGAGGCAATGTACCATTGTCTTTGCTGTTTTCCTGTTCTATAAATAAACAGAGGATTTCAGACTCCACGGCTGTCTACCTGGAAACTACACGCAGCATTATATTTATACACAAAACTAGAAAGAGCAAATAAAAACCACAAAACAAAAAAGTAGTTAAAATTAGGGCTGGCAAATGATTAAAAAATTAATCATAATTAATTGCGAGATTAAAAAATCGTTGTGATTAATTGCAGTTTTAATTGCACTGTTAAACAATAACAGAATACCATTTTTGGTGTTTGGGGAGGAACTGTGTGTGTGTTGGGGGGGAAGTGCGAGTGTGTGTGTGCGCGTGTGTGTGTTGGGGGAGCGCTGTCTCTTTAAGCACTGCATTCAGGAGCCTGAATGCTTTTTCAGCCTGCTGCAGCTGCTGTTGGCAGCAGTCACTCCTGAGCCAGCAGCGGACAGGCTCCCCCTGTTCCCCAATCCCAGCTCAACAGCGACCGGGTACATGGGCGAGAGGAGGGTAAACACCTCGACATCAACCCCCCATGCCCGTTCTTCACAGCAGACAGGAGGCAGGCTCCCAGTCAGGAGCAGCTTGGCCAGGGGGTGGCTCCATGGGTAGGGGGGAAAGGAGGCGGGAGCAGCCGTGGAACAGGGCAGCGGGAGGAGGGGCACCCGTGCCCCAGAAACACATAGCAGTGCCTCCCCTGAGCACGTCAGCCTGGTGTGTGATTAACGCTCGTTAAAAAAATAATGCGTTAATTTGTTTTGAGTTCATTGAGTGCATTAACTGTGATTGACAGCCTAATTATTATTTTTGATTACAAATATTTGCACTATAAAAAAGATTTTAAAAAAATCTACAAGTCGAAGCATATGAATGTTTAGCACATCTGGCACATAAATACTTTGCAACGCCGGCTACACCAGTTCCATGCAAATGCTGTTCTCGCTTTCAGGTGACATTGTAAATAAGAAGTGGGCAGCATTATCTCCTGTAAATGTAAACAAACTTGTTTGTCTGAGTGATTGGCTGAACAAGAAATAGGACTGAGTGGACTTGTAGGCGCTCAAGTTTTACATTGTTTTGTTTTTGAGAGCAGTTATGTAAAAAAACTTTCTACATTTGTAAGCTGTACTTTCATGATAAAGATTGCACCACAGTACTTGTATGAGGTGAATTGAAAAGTACTATTTCTTTTATCTTTTTTATAGTGAAAATATTTGTAATAAAAATAATAGCGTAAAGTGAGCACTGTTCACTGTGTATCCTATGTTGTAATTGAAATCAATATGTCTGAAAATGTAGAAAAGCATCCAAAAATATTTATAATAAATTTAAATTGATATTATATTGTTTAACAGTGGGATCAAAACTGCAATTAATCATGACTAATTTTTTTAATCTAGTTAACTTATTTGTGTTAAAACCACAATTAATTGACAGCCCTAGTTAAAATAATTAGTTTACATTTAATCTAACAGCTTTTGGAATTCTACCAGAGCTTTAACATATTACCAATAATAAGAGAGAATATGAACAATTCTATTTTATGAAAAAATTATCAACTACAAAATAATATTCAACTAAGTCCTAATCATTCCAATATAAAGACTGAAAAATTTACCCTGAAGCATAACCTGACTATGCAACCTATTGTTTTGGGTTGATATTATCATGCTCTTCTAACTACACATTTTGTTTAATACCAGAAAAGTTAATATAATTGAAATACAGATGTATTTTATAAAGGGGAACGGTAGAAAAAAATAACCAGTAAATTTTCTTTATACAGAAAATCAGACAAATATGAAATCAGAATTCAAATACAAGAGATTTATTTCAGAGGAGTTTGTCACAAGTAACACCTTATTTGGGGTTTCTGTTATTAACCCATCTATGGCAGCCATTCAGTCACAGTGAATGAAGACAGTAGGGCTCTATATACTTTGAGTCCTTCATTAAACTATTGATCCCCTTAGCATTCTCCATAATGTTCCAGCAGCTCAGCATGTCAACTGGCGCAGAGCTAGTCTCTCTTTCCTTTCAATAACTTCCACACACACTGTGGGGAGAAAGTCACAATGATTTATTTACCTGACATTTTCCAGTCCGGATGTCGTACAGGGCCACTGAACCATGGCGAGCTCCAACTGCTATTCTGTGACTCCGCTCATAATAGCTGACCATGTAGAACCTGCATTGAACATTATAACAAGGAACAGGTGAGATCTGACCTGCTTTCATGATGTGAAAGTTAACTGGTCATTAATATTAGTGCTTGAAGAGATTTTATTAAGCTATCTTTTGGTTACTAGTCTCCAACATACTTTCATTTAGCAAAAAACCCCAACTGACTTTTAATAAAATAATGCAGACATTTTATATCTCAGGACCTATGAGACTTGTTTATCAAGTTAGGTAATAGCATGCAAAGGCGTTATAAGATATTTTAATAAACATGAATTTTGTTATAATAAAATAACAAAGATGGACAACTCTTAGATACAGAATGGTTAAATAAGAACCTTTCTGCACTGAGCAGTACCCAAATATTTCTGCTTGGACATAAGAAAGGAAAGACAGGATGTAACAAGAGGGAAGGGGGGCGGGGGGCTGTTGCTGCCCATTAAATGAAACTGGGTGCAGCTCTCCTGTTTCAGTCCACATGTTCCAAGATGGGCCAATTAAGAGGCAGGGTAGCACCTAAGGGGCTCTAGGAGACCAGGTGAAATCCAGTGTGTCAGAGCAGACTGAGTGAGTCAGGAGATGCGAGTTGCCAAAGAGAGGTTCCTGGGAGAGGGTTGAAGGCAGATGTGCAGCAAGGGGTTTTCTTGCTGGTGTTTTCCTCTCCCCTGCCCCTGAGAGCTGGAGAGGGTTGATGGCAGGAAGAGCAGCAGAGGGAAATGCCTGCTGGCTCTAAGACAGAGAGCCAGAGCCCAGGGTCAGAGTGGTCTGAAGGAGGGGGGAGCAGCAGAGGGGTTTACTCACTGGTGTTTCTTTGCTGCAGAGCTGAGGCCTAAGAGAGGGTCCGAGTTGAGAGGCTGTGGGAGTTCCCGCTGGGAAGAATAGGGTTGATCCCAGAAGGAAGGGCTAGAGTGGCTGTTCTGGTAGAGGGATGAAGGAGGATTTGCAACGAGTCTGGGTGTGGCAGAAGACATTGGAACCAAGAATGTGTTATGTAAATGGCCAAGAGGATGTGTGATTCTAAGGACTCCTTGCACTGGAGTAATATGAACTATGCTCTGGGACTTTTGCACTATGTTTGGTTAATAAGTTATATTGATTGACTTGAGAACATGCTTCCATAGAGTTTCTGGGAACTCAAAATGGAAACTGAGGCAAGGGATCACCAAGGGGTGCCTGTGAGGGCCACTCAGTTACACAGGATTATTAAAAAAGATAAGGAAAAAAACGCCAAACTAATGACAGTATCTTTACATAAGAAGCTATGAATCACAATAGGTATTAAGGGCAATAATATTCTTCCAGCTGAGGAAGAATTGAGAACTATGATGTATTTCTTAATGTCACATTATACTTTATGCAGTGCATGAGCACAGCATTACTTTAAAACACAAAGTCACTTTCAAAGTCCAGACAATTATTACACCTCTAACAAGACACACAATGTCAATCTCCTTATTCCAAAGTCAAACCCTTTGGAACTTCAGAATACCTTTCTGATAAAACACAAATCAGACCTTAAAAAAGTAAAAGTGCCCATTATTATATTCTCGATAGTTACATCTCACTCTAGCAGGTTCTATGTGAGACTGCTAGAGTCATTCTGTAAAAATATGGTGCTGACCATATATATGGCTTAAAACACTACCACTAATAACATCTTACACTGATATATCACCTTTCTTCTTGAAGGACCTGGAGTGCTGCATCAACTATACAAATACAACAATCATGCACTCATTTCTATGATGCAAAATGGTAGTCTGGAAGAAATACAGCACATAACAGGCTGTAAAAAAGTGGATTGTTAGTTTTGATACAGTATAATGGGGTAAAGGGCTTGAAGGGAATGAAGAGTCTGGATTATACTTTTGGGTTTCTGTTTTGAAGGAATAAGTGCATAAATTTAGGGCCGGATTCACAAGATTGGCCCCAGCATCTGCTGCAACTCAGGAAAGAGAAGGTCACAATCTGGCCTTGTCTGCCTGTACCATCCACACAGTTGTCCATCCTCTCGTCATCAGTCCAGAAAACCTCACATAAAGCCAGTATAAATTTAAAAGCATGCAGTTGCATACGTATTAACTAATTTACTTGACAAATAAAACATATCCTGGCACCCCAGATCCCTGTACTCCCAAATGCAAACCGCAAGGCTCCGACTGCCTACAGATACAGCCATCATCTAATTTCCCCAGAGACCCAGTGCCCCAAAAGCAAATGCCTTCACCAGGTCATTCCATGTGGCAGGAACTGTGACCCCCAGAGAAGGTTCTTCATACCTATTCTCACCAGTGGTATCATTGACATCTGCCAGAGCCCTCTCCTATTACCCACTTTGAAACTAATTTTGGGACAATAGTCTGAGGTCAATAACTTAGGGCCTCAGAATTTTATACTATCTTCCCACAACTTCTGCCCACCACTGCTCCTCCATCCATGTACTATTGCTATTAAAAGGACCTGCACAGTCAGGGACATAGGACATTAGAGCATAAAAAGCTGCTAAGACTGTTATCCCATACCTTAACTTATGTCCTGTTCTCTGTCAATATAGAACACTCCATCCCCAAGATCCATCAGAAGGTGGGTGGGAAGCTCTCTGACTGCTTGGCTGCACTGGGAAGTGGGAATGTTTCCAGCCTCAATACCAAGCCTCTTATTCCCCTTCCCTGGCACCAGCCTGATCAATCTCTCTGATTTCTGGGCTTTCAGATCCATCAGTTAAGGCCAGCACTGAAATTATTCTGTCTTATCACTCCTCATTAAGGGTAAAAAAAGGTGTTGGAAACACTGGCCCAGCCACGTGTAAAGACTGCACTCCAGGAGAGGGAAGAATGAGTATTTTGTGTGAGAACTGATAATGCTATGGGCAAATAGACACCCTCAAGGTCTAAAGAATATGAATTTGATATAAGGTATGTAAGGTTGAATGATATTCAGTGACTATGGCAGGGGACCACTTAACTAAATTCATACCCACATTTTACACCAGCCATGTCAAATTTTACTTGCCAGACTTAATAAAGTATTTGTCACAGGAATTTTGTAAAAGTGTTTCATACAATCAGTAAACTCAAGACTTGATATTTATTCTCGCAGAAAAATATGTACTAAAACCAACCAAACAAAAAAATGGTATCTGAACATTTATGGGGGGGAAGGAAAAGATTTTAATACAAATTGCTTTATCCCTCATTAGTTCTGCTGCTCCACTGCCTGGGTACAATCCACATGTTGGAAGCAGATTTTTTTAAGAAATGAGAACATCACAAACTGCTGGACCAAAGCAGACAGCATTCATTTCCTTACTGGATTTTAAGTGCCATTTAGACAGACAGCTGAGTCAGCTTTTTTCTTGAAAACAAGAATCAGTTTGCATAAAAAAATGTTTTTTTTTTTTTTTTTTTTAAATACAAAAACTTCCTTGGAAAATAGATATTTTTGTTTTCACCTTTAAATAATAATACCCCCCTCCAACCAATTCTAGTCCGTTTGCATTCAGTTCTTGACTATTTTAGTCTTCTTTACTTTTCATTTGTTTTTTTCTACCATATTATCCTTGTCAATTTTTTTCTTAATAGTATCATGTTTTAATCTGTTGGCCGTAATATCTATTTAACATGCCTCCAACCCCTTTTAGAGAGTTTGCAAGTGATGAACATTTATTTCTGTAAAAATATATACACAGTTAAATATTTTTAATCCTATGACTCACACTTTCTAAGCTTCCAAACAGCAGAATTTAGCTAACAGATAATGATTTCAAAGCAGCCAATCTACATCTAAATTTAGATTCGACAGCAATTCCACTCCTGCAAATCCAGCTGATGTATCCATACACACACTTGGCAGCTTAGTGGAATCTATGCTCTTAGTACTGGGCTATTATTGTACATGAAAAAGCTGTGGTGGGCAAAAGGACAACTTCCATCTCAGCATCCACTTCATTTTATTACCTGAGGAGTTTTGGTCAAACTGAATAAATAATGCTGTTATAGTAGCAGTGGCAGACATGCCCCAAATTAGAGGTGGGGTTGCAGGTAGCAATCTGCACACACACTTCCCCCCCCCCCCCCAATCCTCTCCAACTCTCTCTCTCTCTGTTTCAGAATGAAAAATTCAGATGTTAATGGGCAATGTGGTCCCTTTACTGTTCTCTGTTAGGCCCAACTTCTCTCCATCCAACCTACTTTTCAACTCCAATCCTTATCCATGCACAGTTCACCTACAACCTAATCCAGCATCTGACTCCATTTAACCCTGCCAACCCAAACTCTTCCCCTCCCAACTGAGAACAACCCTCAAACCACCTCAGCTCCCTCCAATCCAACCAGAGTATTGCCAAACTGAAGCATGCAAAAATCATGAGTCAAGGCCAAAACTCCGCCTCCCCAACCCATGAGATTGGCTTAAAAACCATGAGATTTTAAAAATAATAAAGCTGAGATTTTTTTATTTGCCCTCTTGTTGTGGAGCCTCCACAACCACGAAGCTTAGAAACTTGCTTTTAATTATTTTAAAAACAAAATCTTAGATTTTTACGTAAGTCAAGTAATTCCTGAAGCTGGGGTTTTATGAAAAATCACCAGATATCATGGGACTTGCTATAAAATCATGAGAGTTTGTGACACTGCAACCCCACCTGCCCCAAAACACCCCTTCGCACCCCTTCATTGTACCCTATCCTTCAGGCTAATCACCCTTCTTCTTTCTATCTACTTACTTTCTCCATGGCACGGAGCCCCTCTCTCACCAAACACTTCCAGGATCACAATACAGTCCAAACCACCCCTCAGATTTACAACCTGCCAGGGCTTAGAAAACATCCTCAGGCTCAGAACACTTCCTCCTCCTCCTAATCTAACACCCCATTTCCATGGAGTGGAAAAGAAGGAGCAGAAGTGGCAAAGGAACATGTGTAGAGTCTGCCTCTGTTGGCCTACTCCTGTAGAAGCTTGTATTCCCTGCTCTGTGCCACCTTCCTCTGCTGCCTGCAGTCTGTGTGCCACTGACACAGAATTCCACCCCTGGGAGCCAGGGGCTGCCACTAGAATTGGGGTTCAGCCCTACCAAGAGCGCACCAGGGACAGCAGGTGGTACTGCACTACATCAGTCACATTACACAGCTGTAATGTTACTGGTGGAGTTTAGCCCGAATATGCCATAATGACCAGCAGCTCCATAGAATGGAAGAGTGTGGTGTATGTTTCTTGTAATGTGCAGTAGCTTTCACAATGTACTTGCCAGGGGCCATATTAAACCCTGGCATAAATAGGCTTCAGAGATACTGTACCCATTTACAACAGGACTGAATATGGCCTGTAGTTTTATAACAGTGGAATAAACACCATCTTTTCTCTAAACAATAAACATTTCCTGGCATGTGAAAAAATCCTAAATATTTTGCTTCCTTATTTCTCAGAAAATGTTTAATATATATGCACTTATGTGTCAGAGGTTTTCAACTGCTGAAAAAAGATGTTATGTACTAGTGTACATTACTGTAAACCACCATCCAATTACTGGTGTGGTCAGTATGTTATTTACTAAATATGTTGTGGCATCTAAACCAAATATTATAGTGAGTGCAGGCTGAATACACTGGTCTACAATTTTTGAGAAGTCGTCTGCTTCAGAGATAAAATGTACTATTTATTATGTATTTTGATGTGCTGAATTCAAATATGACAATTAAAACAACTGATTGGCTACTGTTTCTAAGATATTTAAGTTTTTACATTTTATGTCTATGTATATTGTGTAGATAGTAGAGTTTTAATCATAAATTGTAAACCTAGGTCTTTTCATGTGTTTATGGTTGCTTTACATGATAATATTTCACCTGTCCTATTTATGTAACACTTTAAAAATCAGCAAAAGGGTTATATAAATAAAATGTATTATGAAACAAAAGGCAAAAAACTATTATGTACATAGTTTAGTCCTATTCAGTGTCTACTTGGCGCTTCTTGGCTTGTCTCTTGTATTCATTAAATGGAGCATCTCTTGTCACTGTCCAGCAATAGTCTGCAAGCACTGATGGGCTCCATTTGCCCTGATAGCGTTTCTCCATTGTTGCAATGTCCTGGTGAAATCGCTTGCCGTGCTCGTCGCTCACTGCTCCGCAGTTCGGTGGAAAAAAATCTAGATGAGAGTGCAAGAAATGTATCTTTAGTGACATGTTGCAACCAAGGCTTTTGTATGCCTTGAGGAGGTTTTCCACCGACAACCTGTAGTTGTCTGCCTTGTTGTTTCTGAGAAAATTTATTGCCACTAACTGGAAGGCTTTCCATGCCATCCTTTCCTTGCCACGCAGTGCAAGGTCAAATGCATCATCTCGAAGAAGTTCATGAATCTAAGGACCAACAAAGACACTTTCCTTTATCTTAGCTTCACTTAACCTTAGGAATTTTCCACGAAAGTACTTGAAAGTTGCTTGTGTTTTGTCAATGGCCTTGACAAAGTTCTTCATCAGACCCAGCTTGATGTGTAAGGGTGGTAACAAAATCTTCCTTGATTCAACAAGTGGTGGATGCTGACCACTTTTCTTCCCAGGCTCCAATGACTGTCGGAGTGGCCAATCTTTCTTGATGTACTGGGAATCTCTTGCACGACTATCCCATTCACAGAGAAAACAGCAGTACTTTGTGTATCCAGTCTGCAGACCAAGCAAGAGGAGAGCAACAACCTTCAGATCGCCACAAAGCTGCCACTGATGTTGGTCATAGTTTACGCACCTCAAAAGTTGTTTCATGTTGTCATAGGTTTCCTTCATATGGACTACATGACCAACTGGAATTGATGGCAAAACATCGCCATTATGCAGTAAAACAGCTTTAAATCTCATCTTTGATGCATCAATGAACAGTCTCCACTCATCTGGATCGTGAACGATGTCGAGGGCTGCCATCACACCATTGATGTTGTTGCAGGCTACAAGATCACCTTCCATGAAGAAGAATGGGACAAGATCCTTTTGACGGTCACGGAACATGGAAACCCTAACATCACCTGCCAGGAGATTCCACTGCTGTAGTCTGGAGCCCAACAGCTCTGCCTTACTCTTGGGTAGTTCCCAATCCCTGACAAGGTCATTCAGTTCACCTTGTGTTATGAGGTGTGGTTCAGAGGAGGAGGATGGGAGAAAATGTGGGCCCTGTGACATTGATGGTTCAGGACCAGAAGTTTCATCCTCATCCTCTTCTGACTCAAGTGAGAATGATTCTGGTGCATCAGGAACCGGCAGTCCTTTTGCGTGGGGTACTGGGCGTATAGCTGATGGAATGTTTGGATAATGCACAGTCCACTTTTTCTTCTTTGACACACCTTTCCCAACTGGAGGCACCATGCAGAAGTAACAATTGCTGGTATGATCTGTTGGCTCTCTCCAAATCATTGGCACTGCAAAAGGCATAGATTTCCTTTTCCTGTTCAACCACTGGCGAAGATTTGTTGCACAAGTGTTGCAGCATATGTGTGGGGCCCACCTCTTGCCCTGATCTCCAATTTTGAGCCAAAATAAAGGTGATAGGCTTTCTTAACCATAGTGGTTATACTGTGCTTTTGTGATGCAAAAGTCACTTCACCACAAACATAGCAGAAGTTATCTGCACTGTTCACACAAGTACGAGGCATCTCTGCTCACTTTGGCTAAACAGAAATGTGTCCCTTTGCAAAATCAAACACTGACAAATAAAAGAGCACGACACTGTATGATTTCTAGAGCTGCTATAGGGCAATTTGTTCAGCAGATGTAAGCTTCGTTATGATTGCATCATCCATGACTTCTAGGAATAACATGATGCAATTCATATCATGTATGATGCAATACCAGCTTCAGATTGCATCATTCATTGTTTTGCCTAAAAAGCAAGTACTATCCAAACCCAATCATAGATTTATTCATAGATCCAGTCAAAGATGTATTTTAGTCATTTCTCGTTTAAATTGAGATCCCTTCCCTTTATAACTCACTTATCCTCCACCATTCCCAAGTCAAGGGTCGTATATACTGACCCAAAAGCATATCTTGAAAACTAGAGCCAATCAACAATTTTAAGCATCATTTTCATTCTCAGTGACCCAGAATTAGTAAAGTTTGACTACATTTATTTCAGAAGCATTTTGGCTGTAGAGCAGTGATATTGAAAATATGTGATAAATGTTATTAGATTGTAACAATTTAAACTAAGAATTAGGGCCCATTTTTTATCTTCGTGTATTTGTCATTACATTCCATATCTATCTATACCTCTGTGTAAGTAATAACAGTAAAATATTGTCCAAGTATCTGACAACTGTTTTTGTTATTATTTATCATTTTTAATGTGGTAGTGCTCTAAGGTCCCCACTGGGATGAAGTAACCTATTGTCCTAGGTACCTACACAGTCACACGGCAAACACAGTATCTCACTCTGAAAGCTAATTTAAGGCAAGGTGCAACAAGTGAGTTACAAATAAAAAAAACAAAAAATACCCCAGGAGAGAAGTGAGGAAGAAGTTAGCAGAGTAGAAAGGGATCTTGAGGAGCAATATGAAGGAGGGAAGAATTAACAATAACTCCTGTATAAATCTAATGTACCTATTCACTATGGAGGGAAGGGAGGTCTATCATAACCATCCATTCGGTTCTAAATTACTTTCCTATATACCAATGCCACTGAAGCATGATGTAAGAAATAGGTGTGGATGTATGACAGTAACACCTCACCACATTCTTCAGAACACACAGAATAAGATATTGTCTGCATCTGATGGAGCTGAAGACACTATTTGGCTAATGCAACGCTTTTACTTTAAGATCTTTCTTTGGACTCAGCGGGTAACAAATAGTGCAAAATGTGGATGCTTAAATATTCATAAAATATTAATTGTGTAGGTAATACATTTCCCTTCTATTATCATACATTCACTGGATATTTTAGAGACCTTAATTTAGAATTTTAATGTCTTGCAATTAGCCACAAAGGGTCTGGCTTTACTTCAGATATTCTTCAGTCATATTTTAAAAAGTTTTGTTCCTTCCCTTCTACAGAATTAGGCCTCCATTGAAATCCGAAGACCAAGAACTAACATGGGTGACAGCACCTTTACCTACTGCGTTGTAATTCCTTGGCATTCTACAAGAAACTCAGAAACTATCTGTTTTTAAAATTTTATTTCAAGTCCTTGTTTTGTTTAGTCCTGGAAATAAAGTTCTAGCTCTAATACATTTGCTTCCTGTGAGATTCTTCCACTGTAAAAAGCAAAATAAGGAACATTTATTGTTTCAAATTCAGACTAACTTCCTGTTTTCAAATACACAGCAACATTTGAACATCAGTTAATTTCATCCTAAGGTCTCGATTCATCAAGATATCTAAACACATGCCCAGTCCCACTGACCTCAATAGGACTATTCAGATGCATCAGGCTGCTCAATCAGGACTACATGATTCTTAGGAAATCTTCTCAGCCATACAAAATGTTTCTGACTTCAACTTTATCTTGAGCATTTTCAAAATTTCAGACATACTTTACTGTCAACCCACTGCACTTCTGTATTTTATTTTATTTGGACTTTTATGATTTCTGTCTGGCATTTTATTGAGCATTGGTAAAAATCAGTCTACATAAAACATGACAGAAGCAAGGGGAAAACTAGATATCAACCCGAATCAAATATTGTAAAATATGTTGTTTAATGAGAGATTCATCTCATCACAGCCAGATTGGATGGATTCAGGATCACAGTCATTAATAAGAGGACTACTAAATCTGTATGCCACTAAGACAGAAGGAAAGTTAATAATCCGGTATTTGAACAAGCATACTACTTTTTAAAGCCATGGGTTTTACAAAACCACTCAAGCTAGGACTTTGCTTGGAAACAGCGAACAGAGATTGGTTGTTATAGCCACGATATGGTATTTAAAGACTACTATATGAGAAGGGAAAGCCAAAAATGCCTAATAATATTGTTTTGTCTGCTGAAGTAACAGACTCACTCACAACAGGTGTGCACATTTAATACAGTATCGCAGGGAGATCATTAGGAGATTAAAAGAATTAGTAATAGGATTAAGCCAAAGTGCTACCACTTGGAATCTCTCCAGAGATTTAATGATTTGCTAAAATCATATGAAATTTTCCATTGGTCTGAAAGATGACTTCAGTGGAGTGCTGTATCATTTTTACAATAGCCATAACTATGTACAGTAGGAGATATTGCTAGCAATTTAGCCAAATGTAAAGACAATGTGCCACTATAAAAATGCAAAAAGGATGGGGAGATTTCTTGCATTAATTCCCAGTTGTCCTTGCATTTACATTTCAAGCTAAAGTTTTTAAAGTATCTGAAGGAAGGAAGATTATCTTTATTCATGACATACCTGTCAAAGGTATAATAGTTCCTTTCTTGCAATTGTTGTTCTTTTTTATAATTGTGTAGGTATAATTATTACATTAAAATACAACCCCCTGACATATTAAATATTGTACTTTACATGGTTAATATGTTATAATATGAATATTTATAATAGCTTAAGAATATTATAAATACATATTATAAATCACATTTTATAATCTGTGAATATTAAACTTTAAGAACAAAAGGGGAGATTGGCAGGCATTGATCTTCAACTGAATGTCAGTGGGAGTTAGAAGCCTACCTACACTTTGTGCCTTTCAGAACTCCCCAAATGCCAAGCCACCACCAATACGAACATGAACAGAAAAAGAAAACCACCATGTTCCTGACTAGCTAAAATAATATGATAATTCTATAAAAACCAAAGGAACAGAAAAACAATCTCTGATGTCAGAAAAATATTAACACTCTCTCAGCAGTTTATACACAACAGACCACGAGACAGGTTTAAAACCAGCAACATGGTTCTACTGACATTTGAGAGTTTAATTTCAATTGAATCTTATACGCCTAGTGTGAGAGAGAGTCTTAAAAATATTTTTTTAAAACCAATCAGATGAGAACATTTGTGTTCCACTACTTGACACATGAATTAGCAACAAGAGAAGTGCAGGTCTGTCACATAGTAAGTATCCTCTGAAGTCAGTTTTTGTTCTGTGTTTCCAAATTCTGTTCTTTTTCCAAAGATGCCAGTGGGGGAGCAGTAAAACGTTTGCAAATGTATCAGAAAGCTATCAAGGAGCCTGACTGCATCTTTAGAGTTGTTAAAAACAACTGAGGAGAAGATGAAACTGGCATTTTGCAGCACAATTTACTGGCATCTGGGGGGAACTGGTCAGATGGGCAGACACAGCAGAGGACAGGCATTTGGGAGTCAGGTGATTAAAGTCTCCTTCTCCAGCAATAACACAATCATGAGGATGGTAGCAATTTGGCAGGTCAAAAGAGAGGTACAGATCCTGCTCACCTGGCAGAAGAGTGTAAAGTAGCTACATGGCAGGAAGAGATCCCTTCCACCCACTCATCTGTCCTCAAAGGTATGAAGAGTGAGTGGTAATTGCCACAAACTCAGGATTTATTAAACCCAGTTGTTTTTCAGTGACTGTTTCTTGTTATCTCAGTTATATTGCTTGTTCCAACTGGACAGCTGTATTATGCCCCAAGAGATTAGGATGGAAAGTCTTGAAAATGCATATTCTGTAGAACATTACTCTTCTCTATGCTCTCTTCAGCTTGGTCTACAGATACCATATGTATTTATAAAATTGATGCACTTCCATGTTGGGATCTTTGTAATTACACTTCATTTTCAGCTATTAGATTTATCAAAGCAGCTAGTTCTTACCAAGAAAAGAATGGACACTTGCTTTCAAAATCACGTACTTGGTGAGGATAGCTTTATAGTCCAACAGCACTCAAAAAGTAAGGCTCAAACATCCTCATAAAGGAGGAGTACACCTGTGATATGGCCAAATTCTGTTACGAGAGTACACTTTGCTATGGACATCGCTATGCTGCTGAACATGGTTATATCACGAAAGGGAAGTAGGTAAGCATGTGTTTTGATGAGTGCTGGTTCCTCAATACCCTTGGAAGACTTATTCTGTCAGAGGTCAAAGACCTCAATTGTGACAGTACTGCCTGCAGTTTGGCCTCAGCATTCCTTCAGACTTTGACTAGATCTCCTCAGGATGGCCCAATAGAGACCACTGTGTTATTTTGAAATAGTTGCAGCCTTCATTTTACACGAAAAATGGATCTCTCTCTTCCTGGTGTGCCAGAGGCAACATGCTTTATTTTTAATTGTATAAGCACCTATCAAGTTTGTGCAGAAACACTATTAATTTAAATTTTTCCTTTGTTTTTAAATGTGGGTATACAACTATCCACCAATACTTTGAGGAAAAAGTATTACAGATATTTTCCCCCTTCTGGAGAGGATAAATAGACATATTGATAAATCACCTCTTTTATGGAGTATTGTACAGTGTTAGACTGGAAAGGAAGCATGTAAAACTCTCCTTTGTCATGATGTCCACAAAAATCTTGACAACAGTTTGGCTGCTGGTGCTCTGAGACTACTCCCTATTATGCTGACCAATATTTCCTCACTGCTTCCTTGCACTCCCCTGTTGGTCTGTCTGTATCCATTTGTTGTCTCCTGTCTTACACCAGAACTGTTTTTGTGCTGTGTTTGTACAGTACCTAGCACAATGGGATCCTGTGTCTATGACCGGGTTCTTAAGTGTTATGATAATACAAATAACAGATTAAACCACAGGACTTGGATTAAACCTCAGAAGGTCGGTGTTCTATTCCCATCATTGCCAGAATTCCTTTCACAAATCACTTCATTTTGCCTCAGTTTACCCATGTGTACAATGAGGATAATAACTAATTAACTGAAGTATATAAAGCACTTTAAAATCCAGGGGTGCAAGATGCTGTAGAAGTACAGTTATTATTTCCAAACACAAGAAACGAACTGTGGTGGTTACAACTATAATGAAAGAAAAGAACCTGACCATTTTCTGTTGTTTATGACAGAGAAAATAATACAATATTGGAGTTGTAGGGCAAAGTTTTAAGAGATACTACCAACATAAAAATGAACAGTATTTTACCATGTGGACTTCTATACAGAAGCATTTCCAATAGTTGGCAAGAACTCTGCTATTTTCTGACCTACCTCCTCTTTTTCAGATGTAACAGGGATTAGAAAAACTGTACACGACAGTAGAACCTCAGAGTTACAAACACCTTGGGAATGGAAGTTGTTCATAACTCTGAATGAAACGTTATGGTTGTTCTTTCAAAAGCTTACAACTGAACATTGACTTAATATAGCTCTGAAACTTTACTAGGCAGTTTTTTAGCAGTTTACGTTTAACAAAGTATTGTACTGTATTTGCCTTTTTGGTCTCTGCTGCTGCCTGATTGTGTACTTCCAGTTTCAAATGATGTGTGCGGTTAACTGGTCAATTCATAACACTGGTATTCATAACTTCGAGGGTCTACTGTACTTAAAATACTCTGTAAATCTGAAGTTTTAAGGTGTAAACATTATGGCGATAAGTAAGCTATAGCAAGAGAATATATTCATCACAAATCATTTCCTTCAGTGCTTTTACCTGCAGATGGCTGGAAAGCATTCCTGAAGTCCCTTTTTTTTGACTAAGGATCCTTCAAGGCAGTACATGAGGATGTCCATAACCTTGGAAACAAAAGTTACAATTGTTTAACAATGTTTGATTTTATTGTTCATAACAAAATTTAAATTCTGAACAGTTATAGAGTTTTCTAGCTCTTGTGTTTAATTATATTTTTGGTACCTAAGTATAATGTGTTATCTGCATAAACAAATCTGACTGTATTGCAGCATATTGGAATTTGCAATGGCAATGGTACTGGGAATTGCTGCAAATACTCATTCACAGTAACAGTACACATTTTACAAAGCTACAGACTACAGGCAAGTGTCTGCTATTGAAGGCCTGAGAAGGAACACCACATTTTGTGCTAGTTATATTAAAAGAGAATGTGAACAGGAACACCAAAGTTAAGGAAATCACATGGTATGGTGGATTCTTTAACAATGTCCTTCAGCCTTAATGAATATGCATCTGAAAGACAAAACTTTCAACATCCCTCTTCAGTCCATTCAAAATGCTGCTGTTAAAACCACGTCCAAATTGCCAACAAATTCTTTTACTAGCTTGTCCTTACCAATTAAGTCCTATCCAATTCTCTGCTCTGGTCTCTTCAACCCTTGACACCTTCACTTTGCCCAAGCTACAGGATTAACTATTCCATTTTGTCCATCTCCATACATCCTTTTATGTAGCCCTCCTGTCAGAAACCCTCTCTGCAACCCAGTCTTCAATGCACCCAATTAACCCTTTTCAAGGGCCTCCTGAAAATACATTACTTCCCAGCCCAAGTCCTCCCCTTAAAAAAGAGTTTACCCAAAAACAGATAAAGGAAAAAATTAGAACAAGGTGTGCTAAACATCACTGCTCGCTGATCTTGCTTTTGTTGCGCCATACCCAGTCATTTGTATATCTGTTTTCTGCTCCTTTTTAAGCCCCTTGAGACAGGGACAGAGTCTTATGGCATCAGATGTGTTATTTTAAAAAATAAGTATGTTCCATGGTGTTGTAAAGGTAGATGGCACTTTACAATTGAGTTTATGTGCAATGTATTATTCATTGATTTATTAAAAACTATGATATACAGATATTACAGCATATTCTTACCTCTACAAGAAGATCCACAACGTCTGTGGGCATTTTATCTATTAGTATTTCGATTACTCTTAGGATCTCTCCTTTAGCCCGAGCAAGAGCTGTGGTGTGAATATTCTGTTGAGACTGAGTGTTTGCTGCCAGCGCAGTGTGTCTATGCACCTACAAAAAGAATAGGATTATATATTTCATTACTGTTGTCCACATATGTTTCAACTATACTTAGCATGAGCTTTCCATGTTTGTTTCATAATACCAGATCAGGTTCCAACAGTCTCTAGCAGCGGTGAGAGGAGTCCAAGTGTTCATGTGGGCTACTGCAGTTCTACATTGTCACATCTCTTCTTCAATGTGTACATAAAGCCAATTAAGGAGGTTAAGTAAAGTAAAGAGGCTGGGCTGGTGATTATTTCTGTTTGCTAATCACACCTAACTCTGTCTGCACCTCTGACTTGGCTGGCACAGTGGAATAATTAGCCCACTGTCTAAGATTGAGGCATGGATGAAGACTAAGGTACTGTCACTAGTCTGAGGGAAGACACCAGAGGAATTACAAATTAATTATGCAAAATTACATTGTTCCACATCATTCACTAGGAATGAAGACCTCTGATGACCAATCCAAAAATATAATTTGTGAAATAATATTCAGAAAAGAAACAGCTTTTGTTTGAGGTTTAAGGACAAATGTTCAACATTTGGACTAAAATATTACATTAAGAACATCTGTATTTTGCAGAACTCATTTGAACCATAGAATCATAGGACTGGAAGGGACCTCGAGAGGTCATCTACTTCAGTCCCCTGCACTCGTGGCAGGACTAAGTATTATCTAGACCATCCCTGACAGGTGTTTGTCTAACCTGCTCTTAAAAATCTCCAGTGATGGAGATTCCACAATATTTATTCCAATGTTTACCCACCCTGACAGTAGGAAACTTTTTGTCCTATCTTCAGGAGTTAAGAAAAACACATTTTTCCCCTGCTCCTTGTAATAATCTTTTACATACTTGAAAACTATTATGTCCCCTCTCACTCTTCTCTTTTCCAGACTAAACAAACCCAATTTTTTCAATCTTCCCTCATAGGTCATGTTTTCTAGACCTTTAATCATTTTTGTTGCTCTTCTCTGGACTCTCTCCAATTTGTCAACACCTTTCCTGAAATATGGTGCCAGGAACTGGACACAATATTCCAGTTGAGGCCTAATCAGAGCAGAGTAAAGCAGAAGAATTACTTCTCGTGTCTTGCTTATAACACTCCTGCTAATACATCCCAGAATGATGTTTGCTTTTTTTGCAACAGCATTACACTGTTGACTCAGATTTAGCTTGTGATCCACTATGACCCCAGATCCCTTTCCTCGGTACTCCTTCCTAGATAGGCATTTCCCATTTTGTATGTGTGCAACTGATTGTTCCTTTCTAAGTGGGGTACTTTGCATTTGTCCTTCTTGAATTTCATCCTATTTACTTCAGACCATTTCTCCAGTTTGTCCAGCTCATTTTGAATTTTAATCCTAACCTCCAAAGCACTTGCAACCCCTCCCAGCTTGGTATTGTCTACAAACATTATAAGTGTACTCTCTATGCCATTATCTAAATTATTGATGAAGATACTGAACCGAATTGGACCCCAAACTGATCCCTATGGGACCCCACTTGCTATGCCCTTCCAGCTTGACCGTGGCTTTTGAATGTAGCCTTTGAATATGTTTTAATTATTATTCTGCATACACTCTTTAAAATGTTGGTCCACTTTCTTTACTGATCCTCACTTTCACAAAAAGGGAGGGTCAGGGTGAATAAATGGCCCATCTTGGACTTAATGATATATAATACCAAATATTATTTTGGACATTTAAGGGCCCTTCACGGTCTACCTCCTTGCCAGCCTTCTTTTGCCAACCCGATGTTTAGGTACACTCACACATAATCAGACCTGCAGAGGCTGCAGCTGCTTCTAAAATCAGATGCACTAAGGAGATGGGAGAATGACTGGGGTAGAAAGGGGATCCTAGCTTCTATGCTATGCCCAAAGAACCTAGGACTGGATTGGGGAGGACCCAGAAGAAACACCCATCACAAAGACGGGTGGGATGATGAAGGATTTTGCCCACTGCTCTATATGTGAATTGGAAGGTTATACACCCAGTACATCAGGACACAACAGATTAAGCCATTTTCAACTCATCAAGTGACCTGGTATAGCAGTTATCAAGATATTGCTGCATAATGTGTATGTTGCATACCACCAAATATTTAAAAATGATAACCCATTTGGTCTCCCCAAAAAAGCTAAATTGTGGGGCAGTGGTAAAGGAGATTTGACAATTTTTTATTTCTGTCTGCTAATACTGGAGCTGAAAAGCACTAATATAAAACCAACCAAAAAGTTTGTTGCACGCTGAGATCATTATTCTTTTGAAAGTGCAGTTCAGTGAACATTGAAGTTTTTCTCACCTCCTTGGCGATAGTTGTTATGAAGGCGGGTGGTCTGGCAGTGGCAATGAGTGAGAGAGCATGTCGTGCAGAGCGGGCGGAGTCAGCTGCTGGACTCAGAGGCAGCCCCATTGTGATGCTAAAGAGGGATCAGACAAAGGGGGGAAAAAAGAAAAGAGGCATTAGAAATATAGAGTGAAAAGATTAGACACAGCTTATAATGTCAGTTCAAGGTCAACGGGAGCACTCAAACAGTTAGAATATAATGGACTTCCAACAATGAGCAGTGATTAGGAGTCAGGGTGTTCTGGCATCAAATACAAAATCGAATAATTAACCATGAAGATTGAAAACAGTATGTGCATCTGTCCAAAGTGTTAAAAAGGCCTTGTTAACAAATTATCTAGCTGTAGTACTGAATACGTATCACAAAACCTGGGACAAGGCAAATAAAGAATGTCATACAAAGTATTTTTATATTTTATTGTTTAGCAAAAGTTTAGAAGCAGCTTGAAAATACAGCTTTTGTAGTATTACTATTCAGTTCAGCTAAGCACTTTTAACTAGTTGGGAGGAGGGGAAGGAAGAGCTTCTAAAGGCACTGAAAATACTAAATTCATTCAATTTGGTTTCCTGTGTTGAATGAATCACTTTGTTTTAAAATACTGCAAGCGCTACTAAGGCAAAGCTAGACTCACCTATCAGCAACCCCTATTTATGAACATCACAGGCGTGGCAGAAGTTCAACACACTAAGGCAAGATTGCTTTTTCAGAGCATATGCAAATGAGCAGCACTGACTGGCTGGTGACTGATTTTTAGAACAACTTCTCCGCCTTAAAAATCTACATCTTAGCTGTTGTTCCTAATTTGCATTATATAGATATATGAATGCTAAGTGTTAATAAAACTATGATTTTTCATAAAGTAAGTGTCATTTAAGTGCACACTGAGAACAAGAGATGATTTTTGTTACATAAGAGGAGGTGAAATCTACAGCTTTCTCCTCTAGCAATGTGATTTCAGATGCGTTAGTACTTTAAGAGATGCACAGGAGATAAAAATATATTAATTGAAGTCTGTCCAGGACCAATTAAGTAATTTTATCAAGCTTCATCTGTAATTTAAATTATATACGATTTATTTTTAAATACTTAACGCCGAGGACACCCCCAATATGTTAAGTCATGGCTCATTAAAATATTTAATTAACTTATTATAAAGCAATACAAAATTATCACAGTGTCTCTTTGGAAATACAACCAGAGGCCTAAGCCTGCAGCCCGTACTCATGTGAGCAGTCACACTGCTTTCAATCAGAATGAGTAAGGGCTGCAATTGAGTTATGATTGCAATCATTTTACACAACTAATGTCATTATAACTGATTAACAAAAAAACTCCTTTCTAAATCCTTACCATAACACACTCGCATTTAAAGACTCTTGGTCGGATTGTAACTGTGCCAGAACTCCACTCAGTGCAGCTGATTGGTGAGGTGGTAAAGGTAGCTGTCATCTACCATGGAGCTTTTCTGATCTCTGGAGTTGCTGGGGGCCAGTTCAGCCTTTAGTGTAAGTTAGAGCGGCCTCAAGACAACTCTAAACTATATACAGCTGCAATTGTCCTCTGTGGAGCTGTTTCATAGCAGAGAATCTCTCAGTACAGTCACATCCCAGCCATGTCCCTTTCATCCCCTACATACTGCTGAAGTGGCACAAAGGTTATTAGCGGGCAGAATATGGCTCATTTTTGCTGTTCGCTCTGACTGCAAATGAGAGAATGCCGAAGATCATCCCAAACAATTCCATTAACTCTCACATCATTTCTATTTTATTCATGTCACATCTTACCAAAGGTACACATTTAGAAATGTTAAGAATTTTAAGACTTGTTTTTTTAAAAAACAGTAGCATATAAAATGTTATATATTTGTACATAACATGCAAAGCCTAGGTAGAGTCCAACTCCACAAGCCTCAAAATGATAGGAAAGAAGGCATCAATACTTTTGTTCAAGCTCCAAAAAATATGCAACTTAGTCTATCAACTTGTTTGGCTCCATCCCAATAATGTTTGAGTCATGATGTTAATGTCTGATATCTTCTGATATGCCAAGCTAAAAGAAGGAATGATTTCTAATTCTCCAAAGGGGTATTTATAGCACAGTTAAAAATGTTCCTGGACCAGATAACATGTTTCTCAATTCTGGTCTTTAAATAAGTATAACTGGGAAGGGGGCTTGGAGCAAATGGACATTTTGAGAGACAGGGAGGGAAGGGATGAAGTATACCTCTCAACAGCCTAACAAGAGAATGTGTGAGCAAAAGGAGAAGAAAGGATACAAACAACGTGAAATATTATTTCCTCAATGAAGAGAAGATATTTCTTTTTGAGCTATGCTTAGGTCAAACATTTCCAATAAAAATAAGATTTTAAAAAAATCTATCCTGTTTAATTCTCTCCTCTGCTCATGTTTTATATGGAATATATGCTATGAACTGTGGTATAAAAGCAGCTGACATGAGTTTGGGATGGCCAATTATTTCTAAGTGACAAAGCCACAAATATATGTGAGTGCCATTTAAACCTTTATTCCACACCACTAAGTATATGCCCTAACTTAAGGAATATTTTAGTGGGTTTAAAAAAATTATTGGAACTATTTTTTCATCTGTAAAAGTAGGTGCTTTAGTTATTGAGTGTTCTCTCTCATGTTTTGTGTAAGAAGTGGGTGTAAGAATTGGCATCAAAATTGTTTCATATTCTTAGTTATTTCCATTTTTTTATTTTTGAGAAAAAAAATGTGTGTTCAGTTGTACAAAGCTCCTCTTGAACTGCACTTAACAACTTTGATGATAACAATGAAGTTTTTTATTTTAGATTTTTGTGTATGGTAAATCTATGATATAACAGGATTGCACACTCTTGTAGCTTACATATGAAAAAGTATGCAAAGACCAGCCAAGCGTTGATTAAAGCTTTCTCTGACAAGTGAGCTATTTGAGTCACTGTCAAACTATGTAGCAGCAATACATGGATAAAGGATAAGCATTAGATTCAACAAAAATACATGAGATCTTGCTTATCATTTTTATTCACCTCATCTTCTCTTACTTCATCAATACACACAATAAAATAATGAATATAACAATTAATGTACTTCTCAGAATAGCACTATATAGATGTTCCTGTTACCTTTTATTTGTTATAGCTCTTTGAATAACATTAAAAATCATTTTGGCATTTTTGCAGACTACTGAGTGATGAAAACATATCAAAAACTAGATTAACAATCTAATTCTAATGTTGTTATCTAGTAACCCTGGTCTGGTGCCTATGTGTATTCATTGAAAACGTCAGAAGCATAGTTCAGCAAGGATTCACATGTTTCTGTCAGGAATATTTTTCCTCCCAGTGTTTGGTAAGGCATGCATTTTCCTGAAAAGCAACAGGTTTCTTGTTAATTCATTTACAACACTCAGCTGTGGTAGTATGTGGCCAGAGATTAACCCCCTCTCGCAGCTGGTCTGTATGTCTTCTTTCAGAGCTAAAGCTGTGCGTGATGGAACGGGCACATTGCACCAAGACCACAGACCAAAACAAAGGCAGATGCAAACCTAGCATTCACAAGACAGCACCAGGTCTCTTATATCCAGATATATTCTTTTATAGGGGAATTTCATTCTTTCCACATCCTTAAGATTAGTACAACATGTGTACTGTCCCAGCCAGATACAGATTCCGATCACACCTTAAACAGTCATTTGTGTAAACCATAGTGCAGACAAGCTATGGACTTTTACAAAACGGATACTGAACCATCCTACCACAACACATGCCTATCTATTGCCAGTGGCACTAAGGGATCTCAAACTACTCTATTTTTACCCCCCCCCCGCTCAGTAAATTTGATTCAGAGTACAAATATATTGTTTATATTATTTATTTAAATTTATACAATGCATAAAAAAAGCCACCTATTCAGGGCTGCTGGCATGTGTGGCATATGTTAAAAATTCAGTCAAACTGGTACAAACAGGAATAAATCCAACAGCCTCCCCCAAACTTGGAAACATCCAGCCAAATAGAAAATACATATACATTAATATAGTGGGTCAAGATTTATTGCCTGGGTCCCACTGGCAGAAAGTCTGCCTGGAGTTGAGGTTTAGCTGCAGACTTTAGCTGCTAAGCCAGCGGTCAGATGATGGCTGACACAGCCCACAAGTGGGTGGGAAGCGCATCTCCCTCACAGCTTCCACTGATGGGACTTGTGGAGCTCTGGCTAAAGTTTAAAGCTGCTTTCCCATAAGGGAGGCTTCCCAACTTGTGGGAAACTGCCTCTACGGACACAGCTGGTGAATACGGTGGGAACTAATCAAACCCAAACTTGTACAAAAATTACACCGTACCCCAAAATAAACATAATAGCAGTATGTGTGGCTGAAGTTCAGATTGCTCACTGTGGGTACATTAGTGGGGAGGGGAGAGATTAGATTCCTTTGGCCTCATGTTCCCATCCAGGAGACCACTATAAATTTGCTGCAAGCTTTAGGGAATGTAAGGGACCAGCACTCTGTCCCAGATGGCTTGGCTACAGCAAGCCCCAGCAGGACAGCTCTGCAGAAGTGCAGACTACATTTTAAAGGTGTATCAATAAGTATTTTTTACTGAACTTACTCCAATACCGTAGTGCCACACAAAAGATCTGTTCTGAACAAAGGTATGAAAGATGGCAGAGCAGTTTTGCCTGGGATGCTCTTGGGCTTGACTGACACGTTGTTGGTGGTAGTGGAAACTAGGCAGATCTGAGACTAGCTGATACTGCTTCAGCTAATCTCCGGCATTCATGCTTCTGGGAGAAGGGAGGCTTGGCAGATGACCGAGCCAGTGCTCTGAGATGCCATATCTGTCACTGAAGAATGAGCAGGAGCAATACTTGTTTTTCCTGTTCATCCTGGGAATGCAGTCATGCAGAGTGACTGGATGCAAACATATAAATGCCTTTATATGGCACTTGCATTTTCCAGGATCTTTACAGACATTACATGTTCTTCACACACTCCAGTAACCAAGGGACTTCATTATTATTCTTATTTTATAGATGGGGAAACAGAGGCAAGGTAGTTAAGTAATTCTGTCAAGGCCACAGAGGAAGCCTGTATCAAAGCTGTGTCAGAGTCCATGGGTTATAATGCTGCATTCAGATTATGCATCCCTCATACACAGATGCATACTAATAAAAATGCATATTTTCAAAAAATCAGACCAAGATTTATTTCAATAGGGATTTAGGACACAAACGCAAGCTCTTACCAAGCAACAGTCTGTTCCAGTACTGTATTTGTAGATGCACACTTATCCTAGTCCGACCATCCTATTTTGGTTTGGAAGCAAAGGAGTCTAATGGTTAGATCACAGGCTCTGGAAGCAGAACTCATTTCTATGCACAGCTGTAGCATATGCTTACTGTGTGGCATTGAAAAAGGTCACTAACCTCAACTGTACCTCAATTTCTCTATCTGTAAAATGGGTATAATGGTATCAATGTTTGTAAAGAGCGTGGTGATCGTCAGATATAGAGAACTATACAAGTAGTATCCCATGTCTGCCTCCAGGACTAGTCACCACACAAAATATTCATATTCCCATGGTTGGATACATAAAACCATTTAGTCTTATCTTAAATAACTGATTATTGTGGCTAAATGTTACCAAACAGTAACTATTCCATCCCCTATATAAGACATCAATGTGCAAATGCTGTTCTTACCTGCCCAAATGCTCCAAATCCCCACCTAACAGTTAAAAAAGCACCATGCATTTCCCCCTACCAGAATGCCATACTGATTGCATAATCTTCCCAATAAGGATAAAGGTTCTCTTTCAGCTCCCTCCCCCAAAAAGGGGTCCATCTAATATTCTTTCAACTGATAAAACCCTCATATCTTCTCATTAAAGAAAAACATTTCCTTTCCCGTTTCTAGTAGAAATGTGGAATTTTTCTCGTAATCAAAATAGTATTATGTAATTAGAGAGATCTCAGATACAAATATTCAGTTTTTAAGTTAATAAATGTTGCTTTGCTGGCATTAGTTTTCTAGGAAGCATGTTTCTGAGAGACACTGCAAGAACACAAGACCTTAGCTAGTGGCAATAATTAAGTAGCACTGCTGGGAGCATAATAAAGGCTCTGTTTATTCTCAGAATGGAGAGGGGTAACTAGTGGTGTTCCCCAAGGGTCAAACCTCGGACCGATCCTATTCAACTTATTCATAAATGATCTGGAGAAAGGGGTATACAGTGACGTGGCAAAGTTTGCAGATGATACTAAACTGCTAAAGATAGTTAAGACCAAAGCAGACTGTGAAGAACTTCAAAAAGATCTCACAAAACTAAGTGATTGGGCAACAAAATGGCAAATGAAATTTAATGTGGATAAATGTAAAGTAATGCACATTGGAAAAAATAACCCCAACTATACATACAATATGATGGGGGCTAATTTAGCTACAACAAGTCAGGAAAAAGATCTTGGAGTCATCGTGGATAGTTCTCTGAAAATGTCCACGCAGTGTGCAGAGGCGGTCAAAAAAGCAAACAGGATGTTAGGAATCATTAAAAAGGGGATAGAGAATAAGACTGAGAATATATTATTGCCCTTATATAAATCGATGGTACGCCCTCATCTCGAATACTGAGTACAGATGTGGTCTCCTCATCTCAAAAAAGATATACTGGCACTAGAAAAGGGCAACTAAAATGATTAAGGGTTTGGAACGGGTCCCATATAAGGAGAGATTAAAGGGGCTAGGACTCTTCAGCTTGGAAAAGAGGAGACTAAGGGGGGATATGATAGAGGTATATAAAATCATGAGTGATGTGGAGAAAGTGGATAAGGAAAAGTTATTTACTTATTCCCATAATACAAGAACTAGGGGTCATCAAATGAAATTAATAGGCAGCAGGTTTAAAACAAATAAAAGGAAGTTCTTCACGCAGCGCACAGTCAACTTGTGGAACTCCTTACCTGAGGAGTTTGTGAAGGCTAGGACTATAACAGAGTTTAAAAGAGAACTGGATAAATTCATGGTGGTTAAGTCCATTAATGGCTATTAGCCCGGGCGGGTAAGGAATGGTGTCCCTAGCCTCTGTCTGTCAGAGGGTGGAGATGGATGGCAGGAGAGAGATTACTTGATCATTGCCTGTTAGGTTCACTCCCTCTGGGGCACCTGGGATTGGCCACTATCGGTAGACGGGATACTGGGCTAGATGGACCTTTTGGTCTGACCCGGTACGGACTTTATGTTCTTATGTTCTCTGTTGGGTTACTGGACAACAATGGATCTTAACCTGTGGGTTGCAACCCTGAAGGTTGTTGCTGTCAAGTTTCTGTAGGGTTGTAAGGCTGGTCCTTTTTTCCTGCTGGTCAGATGCCATAGGTCAGAACTTTGACTTGTCTTAAGCATGAGCGAATGGAACGCTGATCATAGAAGTGTGCTGGTATCAACCAGGGAGACTTGCACTTGAGAGGAACTCAAGAATACAACACTCCCACTCCCAAGGGTGAGAAAGAACACTGAAGGGTTCCCTGCAGCTCCTGAGGAACCTGGGAAGGAGGGTAAAAAGGCTGTGTGTAAAGGACGGTACCGTGATGGAGGATGGAGTTTTATCGGCTCAACAGACATTAGTAGCTAAGAGGCGGGCAACGAGAAAGAGGAGCCCTCACCTCGCAGGAGGGAGAAGAAAATCACCTACTCAGAGCTACCAGATAGGATTTTTAGGATGAGAAATCCTGGGGCAAGAGGTGAGAAGGAAGCATCTAAATTTTGGGTCCGAGGAGGAGAAGGCTTTTTTTAAAACTAAAAATAAAGATGCTTCCCCATGGGAATATGGAGCCTTCTTGAAAACACACAGATTTTACATGTGCATTTCCGCCATCTGAGACGATGAGATTTACATAAAAAAAAGTGAACAAGTATCCAGCCATTGGGAGTTTTAATTTACTTTAATTCCCAGTTAACTTTTTGAGCTTTGGGGAGCTCAGCTCTGCAAAAGAAAAAGAAGCAAAGAATGATCTGCTGTGTTATAATATGGATGTTCAGGACTACAGTGCACTTGAAGGGAACATGAAGAAGGACAGAATGAGAGGGAGAGAGAGACTTTAGGGTAACACAGAAGAGGCAGATGGGTTAGGGAAAAGGGAATTAGCAGAAGAGAACCATAACTCTCAATTTCTTGGCTTTTGTAAGGTGAAGTCAGATGCAAAGTTTGATTACTGCGTTTTTACATCAACATGAATAGTTGGTTTGGCCGCTATCTAATGTTGTTAGTCCATCGCTGATGATGAAGATGATATTGTTGCAATTCTCATCGATGGCTATGCATACGACTCTAAATTCTGAACCCTGATGCGCAGAGTCAGCCGCACTGAGAGCATGGGAAGTTTGTATCTATGATGTTTGGTTATGCAGCTTTGGACTGCATCTCAGACTGGAGATGATTTCGTCGATCCCCCTCAAACCTGTCACATGCTCATCTTGTCAGAGACCCACCAGAGAGTCCTATTCTGAGCCATTTGCTCGAGTTCTTTGAAATTGATGCAAGCCTACAGAAGACTACTCTAGGCCCCTATACAATAGCCAGCTATCAAACTTCAACAGTGCAGTCGTTTATCATTATTATTTCTAAAGCAACCTAGTCAACTGCACAGGATTAAAAACATGAAATTTCAGTATAAAAACAGTGTTTATTTTGTTCCATATTTCTGTATAAAAAGAGTGACCAAGAGAGAAACCATCCCCCTAAACTCAAGGATTCCATTCAGACAGTCAGTAACACAGAGGAACACCAAGCCATGTTCCCCTCCAACCCTTTATCAGCCATGAAACCATGACCAGGCTAGTAACCTTCTGCAAGAGAAATCACAAGGATGTGATTTTGCTCTGGATCTTTCCCTGTTCTAAGGATGAAGCATGTGGCTTCTTCCGTGTCCCTTTCCTCCTGTGGCCGTTAGGTCAGAGAGAGACTTTTCAGAGGATGAAATGCTGCTGTACAAAAGGGATTGAGGGAAAAGCCAACACCGAGCAATTTTCTGTGACTATGGTTTACACCGCCAGACTGACACCATGAAGCAAGAGAGTGGGAGGAAACCAGGGGACCTATATTTCTGCAACATTGTAAAGAAAAGTCTAATTTAATTTACTCTTTTTAAAAGCAGTCTCTTGCTTACATGAACAGGGCTGAATTGATGGCAAAATACAGAGTCAGGAATGAACATTCCCACATGGCATAACAGCATGGACCTTGGGACTGTTTTGCCTTCCTGGGGGCTGTTGAGAACGCAGGTCAGCTGGGCATATCCCACTGCTCAACTGCCCATGAATGCAGAATTGCATGAGTACTGATAAAAACAAGGAGTCCGGTGACACCTTAAAGACTAACAGATTTATTTGGGCATAAGCTTTCGTGAGTAAAAAAAACCTCACTTCTGTTACATCTGAAGAAGTGAGTTTTTTTATCCACGAAAGCTTATGCCCAACTAAATCTGTTAGTCTTTAAGGTGCCACCGGACTCCTTGTTGTTTTTGTGGATACAGAATAACACGGCTACCCCCTGATACATGAGAACTGATGGAGCTCTGTACTTCCTATTTTATAATTCTATGTCTCTATCTTTAGTCTAAATTTCAGCTTAATGCGAATTTAAAGGTTTAAAAAACTAAGCTTATAATTGAAATGGTGACAGATCCCTTGCTACTTCCAGGTTTAAAAGGCATTTTTGTAGCCCAAATATATGGAAAGTCATCCAAGCATCTTTAGAAGCTTTCTCTATTCTCCAGCTCATGTTCTTCCTTTTTTTTTAATCCCCAACTATCAACTACAAAGGTTACATTCTAAAACTATTGCCCTATATTTGCAGACTATTCAAGCCCTTTAATTTATGCTGCATTTTCACCATAGAACAAAAAAATTCCTCTAATCATGCTCAACTAAAACTAAAAAGGGACTACTTAATTATTTGTACAGTTTATACATACAAACACTGAAAAGAATACAATTTGTTCTTAAATGTTGATAAAACATTGCAAAGTAATCCAAATCAAACTGCATTTTTTAATTCAAAGAAGAAAAATTATGGACAGCAACAATCCCTACAGTCCTCTATGCCTAGAAATCAAAGCCTAATTAATGCTAGAAAAATACTCTTAATCCTCATGAGTGAGCAGTTCCACTCAGCATGGCTAAAATAGTGTAATCTTTAGTGTGCGTATGTGTGTTGGGGGGAAGGGGCTGGACTAGAAGGGTGGAGGAGTTATCCAAAACTCTGCAGCACATCTCAGGTCAGAAATGTATTTTATTCAGCGCAACAAAGAAGATAAACACTGCATGTGTTTTTTTCTTTGTCAATAAATGTGAAGTGAATTTTTTTTAAAAGCACAAGCTTGACATAAAAGCTCCTTCAAAAAGTGTGCTTAACATCCCAGACAGAAGCAAGGCAGCTGTGCACTGTTATTGTGTACACGGTAAATCAGACACAAAAAGGGGCAGCTCAGCAGGGCACCAGGAGGGTAAGATGCATACTTAACCCCCTGTACACATTGTTGCGCCATTTCTTTCCATCTTAGTCCTTCTGAAGTCAGTACTGTACCTGTCATGGATGTAACAGGCCATTTTCAATCTAAATCTTGTTATGGATTAATAAGCAAACACTTTCTCGCTTATTATGCAATTTATCATGATGAAAATTGCATTGGGCTCCTCAAGGCTACATGCTGATACATTCATTTATTCTGCGCTCTGTGTATAGAGAGCCATACTAATCTTTATGACAGCTAAGGATGTAATAGCAAGACTAAAATTACTTTCTGAATAACTGTACTTGCTCAGTTTATATAAAGTCTACATTTCAATACAGTATACCTTACCTGAATATTTTTAAAACCAGACCAAAGGGCATAAAATGTTTTACATGTTATCTTCTAAAAATCAAACTAAGTTCAGACAACAATTATTCATCTTATTCACATATTTTTCCACATTAAACGGTACAAACCCACTCATTCTTTAAATTTTGTTTGGCCGATGTCTAAAAATCTGCTATACAATAAGCTATCAATATTTATCTATAAGCAATGCAGAAAGAAGTTAATCGTCTGAAGACAGACACAGAATGATGATTAGATGCATTTATAGAAGCAAGGCAACCTGCAGAGTTCATTATTGTCCACGTTTTCTTAAATAGTTCACAATGATTATAAGCCATTGATACTGCAGCAATCTTGCAGAACTGCATGTGAAATATAAAATGTAACACAAGAATGAATTCAATTTTGATACTAAAGAACATAGATTGTGAAAGTATACAGTGGTGGTTTAATATTCTAGGAATGTTATTTCTACTGGTTAAATAATCAATTATTTAACAAAAACAGATTAAGAGCACCTTTAAAATACCTAACTGAAATACTGTGCATTTTTTATTTTATAGGGTTTATATTATCATGGGTTTTTTTTAAATCTTTTTTCTCTTTTGGTAAACTAATAAGATATAGTGCACTATACAGCTAGATCAACAACTGTCAGTAAGATTTTTGAAAATAATGGACTTATTAGAACTAAATGTTAAATCAACTAATCATTTTAAAATATTGTGGTAGATTTGTTTATAATTTAAATTTTTTGTTAACACAGACGTGATCTGAAGATATATATACAGTATTTATGATGCTCAAAAATGTATAATCTCACAATATATATAAATACCAATTCATAAGTTAAACAGTATACTGCAATTTCAAGGCACTGTGCAGATGATGCATGCATTAAATCATTTATTAATGTTTTTTTTTCAGTACTCATCTCTCACATGCTTTAAAATATATCCAGAAACCTTCATGGTATCAGCAATATGATAGAAAAAAACAATTATTGAAGAGAAGGCATGCAGCTGTATGGATAGCAGAATGCCATGGATATCAGCAATAAGATGATAAAAAATACTAATTACTGAAGAGAAGACCTGCACTTGTATTTCTTATGAGCAACAGTATGGTAAGATTAATCCTTAAATTAGGATGGTAACACGATGCTAACTCATCTATGACATTTGTATTTTCAATTTCTGAATGTTCCTTTCAGTTTAAATCCTTAGCTAGTCAAAGTGCAAAGTTCAAAATACTGTACATTCTTTTTGTAGTAGTGAATTTTTCTCCCAATTGTTAGTCTAGTTTACCATTTAGCACTTAAGGCTGAATATTAAAGCATTTGCAAGGATAAAGGCCTATATTTTTGTGTGAAATTGTTCCATTCAATATAAAATGGATATTAAAAAATACAAGTTAGTATTTACAACTGGTAACCTAAAAATTGATAATTCAAAGGTCCTAAGGACCAGATCCTCATTTGGTGCAAATCAGCAAAGCTCCATTGAAGTACATGGAGCTATGCCACTGTATGACAGCTGTAGATCTGGTCCACACACTTGACTGTAACATACCTTATAAGTAGAAATTTAAAATACTGAACAGTTGAAGTTTAAACGTTCAATACATTAAAAATATAAAATAAAGAAAAAATAATTTTAATGTTTTTATTCCAAGTATTATAATTATATCTTAATTTTTGAGTCAATTATATTTAACTGTCATTTGCAGTTATATTTCTTTTAACATTGATTTTTTTTGTATCAAATAAATACTAAAAACCTTAATTTGTAGTTGCAAAAGAACTACAATACAGACACTTCTGAAAATATTCTAGATACCATTTAGAGGATAAAATGAATATTTAAATATTTCTCCCAGAGTAGGAAGCTGATATTTTGTGTGTCACAGTTAGGGGTTTATTTATTTATTTCACAGGATTCATGTAGCTATGAATGGAAACTAATCTTATTTCAATAGACACCTGACGTATAGCCACTAATATTATCCAGTATTATTAGTTATTTATTATTATTATTATTTTGTTTCTAGACGGGAAAGAGCACAGACAATATGAAATGTAACAATTTAGTTATATCTAATACACAAACGGACCACACTGGCTGCTTGCTGTATCAACTGTAATTTATTTCATTAATTATAAATATACAATAGAATTTCTCTTTTTCCATGTTTGTTTTGTATAACAGTTTGCATTATCTGATAAAACTTAACTAAATAAAGAAAAAATATAAGAGATACAGAAACATTTTATATAAAATCTATTCGGAAAGATATTTAGGATAAATCTCAGACAAAATAATTAATTTTACAACAACAAACACTAACAGTTAAAAAAAAAGGCCCATTTCTGCAAAACCCTTAATCGTGCAAGTAGTCACATTGATATCAGATTACTAGAAAGATAAAGATTATTCATATGAGAATTGATATTTGTGATAGAAAGGCCTCTGGATAATAAAATATTACTGAAATCATGCTTTAACGATAAATAAATGTGTGTGTGTGTGTGTGTCTATATATATATAGACACACACACACACACACAAAATTACAGAGAGAGGGATATTAAAAAAGGCACATCAAATTACAATAACCTAATTTCCCACCCCCCAAGCATAGCGGTCCAGATTCGGCCACCCTTATTTCATGAGTCATTTCATAGTTATATATTTTATCATAATAATTTCAAATGGGATGATTCAAAGAGTAAGAGACTACTCAGTGCACATAAAAATGGTAGAATCTGGCCTGTGATCATTGAAACAACCCTGCACAAACCACACATATTAAAAGAGAAACTGAGCAACTCAGAATCTCAAATGAAAGGATGTTGTATATGTACACTACAATGGTGTGTAGAGTAAGGGGGAGGAGAGGGCGGAGAGAGGAGACACATTATGTGTGAGCAGATGCCACAAGCTTTTTTTCCTATCATCTATCTAGGTTTATATACTGCACTCATCAACACGGAATCCAAGCATTTTGTCTAAGCCAGGGAATCCTGCAAATACAGATGACTGCTCCTACTCATGTGAGTAATGTTACTTAAATGCATTTGGCAGGATTGGATCCTATGTGTTAACCTGAAGTAGTCAGGAATTCCGATTCTAGTTAATCGCGGTTGCTTCAAGAGGTCATAAGGCAAAAGATGGCACATCAAATCGACAAATTCTGTAGTATTTAAATCTCTACATGCTAATAGTAAGACCTGGAGATGCACTTACTGGATAACAAACAGGAGATGCAGGACACAGATAAATTCTATAAACTTCAGTTTAAGCTGTGAAATATTAGAATATATTTTACCATAATAGTATATTTATGTGTTTATGTCTATTTCAAGGAATTGAAATTGTAGTTGTACTGGAGAAGACATATGATTATATGAACCAGTATATGAACCCACTTGCCCATAAAATGATGCCATCAAACTCGTCTTCCTTGCCAGTCAATAAGACCAAGGCCCCACTCCCTCTCTGAATGCCTCTACCCTTTTCACTTCTCCCATTGCATCAAGATTTTTATCCTCGACTTCAAGCCCTGAATATTTTTCCCCCTCCCCAATTTTCGCCCTTTTCTCTTTTCATAGCAATTTTGTCCCCTCTGCTCTGCCTATTACTCTAGCCTTGTTGTACATTATGCTCACTTCTCTCACAAACATCTCCATGATCTCCACTGTAGCATCTGTATATTTAGTCCATATTCCTGAGCTGAGCCTCTCTTCCTTTAAATCCCTGTGGATGACCCACTTCTAATATGATTGCTACAGAAGATTAGCTGGATGAAAGGCTATAGCGTAATTCGGGATAATCTTTGTATTTTTCATAACTCACACACATACACACACACAGTGTCATTAAAACTTCATAGTATCAGGGTTTGAGCAATCACTAACTATCTTGTTTGTTGGTTGTAACTCTTTCCTCTACCCATTCTCACTGCTTTGTCTTTTCAGCATGCATTATTTTATCTTTTTATAGCATCCAACACATTGTGAGTACTACTGCAAACAAATAAATAAATAGCTCCATCTCAAAATTCCTTCCTTGATACAAACCTTCGATTTGCCTTCACCTTCCATAACTTTGTCTTTAACTTAGATTCAAAATCTCTCACCTCCTCATGCATTCCCCACATTGCTACATTCATCTTATACCACTGTGACACATAGGCCCCTTAGCAAACAAACAACTCACTACATCAAATACATTGCTTAGAGCAGTGGTTCTCAAAGTAGGGCGGCTGCTTGTTCAGGAAAAGTCCCTGGCGGGCTGGGCCGGTTTGTTTACCTGCCGCGTCCATAGGTTCGGCCGATCGTGGCTCTCACTGGCCCGTGGTTTGCCACTCCAGGCCAATAGGGGCTGCAGGAAGGGCGGCCAGCACATCCCTCGGCCTGTGCCGCTTCCTGCAGCCCCCATTGGCCTGGAGCAGCGAATCGTGGCCAGTGGGAGCCGCGATCGGCCAAACCTGTGGACGCGGCAGGTAAATAAACCGGCCTGGCCCACCAGGGGCTTTCCCTGAACAAGTGGCAGCCCTACTTTGAGAACCACTGGCTTAGAGTATTTGTCAATTAACGTTAACATGTAAGGTCTCTATTGGAAGCTTGGCATGGCATGTTGTGTGTATGGGTAATATTTAAGGAATAATGTAACTATGTTGACGTTTATGCTCATATGTTTTTTAAGTTAAAAGGAATCACCAGGGAGTGATATTACTCAGTGACTGCCTAGTCCTACAGGAGGGAGTAGCCACGTATCCCTGGTTAGCTAGTGATGTAATGCCAGGTTCAACTGCCTATCATTGCCCCATCACAAAAGAGTCAATGGAAAACTATCAAAGACAACTGCAAATAATCTAAACCACTTGGAGGTAAAAAAGGAGCATTATAACAGACGGGGATCACCCTGGATATGAATAAAGACAAAAGACTGTTTCAGTATAACCAGAGTGGGGAGAAGCACTCTGGATCCATTCCCAAAGACATCTTATTGAGCAGAGGTGTTTTTCATGAATGATTAGATCTTGGTTCCCGTGAAGCCAGCCAGCTCTGTAACAGACTGAACTTCGGGGGGAAAACCTACTTATAAGATAAGGTGGTCACATAATAAATTGTGTGCCCTCGTTCACATTTTATTATTTTATTTTGTATCGTAACTATTTGTTTCCATCACTCTCTCTTGCTTCTTGTGTAATCTCTATTCTTTCTTAAATAAACCTTCTTTTGTTTATATATATAATATATATATATTAATGGAGATATCCTATCTCCTAGAACTGGAAGGGACCTTGAAAGGTCATCGAGTCCAGCCCCCTGCCTTCATTAGCAGGACCAAGTACTGATTTTGCCACAGATCCCCAAGTGGCCCCCTCAAGGATTGAACTCACAACCCTGGGTTTATTAGGCCAATGCTCAAACCACTGAGCTATTCCTCCCATTACAAGTGCTGTGTATTATACAGGAGCGGCAGTTTAAGGTAAAACTGTTAAGAGGACCTGGGATTTCTGTGAGTAACCAGTGTCTGTGGTTTGATATCACAGGGGAATCTTCAAGAGGACTCAGGGACTGAGGTGCATCTCTTGCTAACCTGCAAGGCAAACACAGGGCTGGCATAGTCTGGAGTAGAGTGGCTTGAGTGACTGAAAGGCTGGTGGTGTTAGGGAGCTAGCACCCAGTTACCACAAGCAAGACTCCCTCACATTGGAGGCAGAGGGGTAAGGATGTGAGTTACAGTCCTTTGTACCCCAAGAACCATCACAACCACCTCCACCAACACCCTCATTCCTTCTTTCAACTATTTTTTATATGGCTTCCCTAAGCCCCAGTACTCTAGATCTAACACAGTACTGCTGCCTGCATTCTCATAGGTACAAACACACCCAATCGCATACCTCCATCCTCAAAGGGCTCAACTGGCTTATCATTCATTCAGGATTCAGTTCAAAATTGCCTCCTTGTTGATAAACACTCTCCTAGGGGTTGTTCTAGCTTACCACATAGACCTTGTCTCCTCATACTCTCTTCTACTAACCTTTCATTCATTTAGCATATGCACCCTGGAAGTAAATAGGCTGCATCTGTCTGGGCTGGTAGAAATATTGGGACCTCTGAGTAGAATCTGCTGCAGCAGAGTCTAAGCAATGACACGATCCTGCCCCTTATCCTTTGACTAGACAATGATAGGCAGTACTTTGGGTCATTTAAATGTAGTGGCAGCTGCCACAGATCCTGCCCAATGATTTTAGGCTCACCTTCCCCTATAATCTGCCCAGCCAAAACCTCCTCTCTGTAGGCTTCAAGCATGGATGAGGCCGAATAGCAGCTGGGATCTCAAATACAAAGGATTGGTTTGCTTCCCACACCATTCCCATGTCTTTCCTATGAGAGGTCCATCTCTTTGTCTTCTGGTCATAGTGGTTTTTTAGTTCTTCACTGGGGGACCTGTCATGACAATTGGGCCTATACATTTACCTGAACCATGAGCTCAACTGTAAAAAGTAGGTAAAAGTTCATAAAGATGCTACAGTAACCTACAATAACAAACGTTGATGGGAAAAGGTACAAAAGGGATACAGAATAACTGAATTAGGCTAGACAAAAAAGCCAAGTTGATTCAAGGACTGCAATTGAAACTATGCTGGTTAAAAACCAGGTGGTGGGGGGCCAGAAGTTAATAAGCCAAAATTGGTATGTTGGCTATTAGTCCTAATTGGTGCACAAAATAAAGAGAGGATGGCTATTCCATCCACCATTCCATTTTTGGGTCCTTACAAGAAAGATTTTCTGGGAAAGTACAAAAGAACAACAACAACAAAAAGAACAGAATGAAAAGACAGATGGAGGCCACTAGAGCAAGCTTTACCATCATGGTTGTCACCCCCCCCACTGTTTCCTGGGACCTCAAGCCTTCATCAGCCTGATCCTGAGAGGTGTCCTGACCAGAACAAACCAGAAATAGAGGGACCCAGATAAATTGCCATCACTATATCAGTTCCATCTGAACAAACAAACAAACAAAACTATCCGATATCAACATAATCACAAGATTTCAAGTTATGGAAACAAAATTTAATTATTTAATTTCACCATACATCACAGTACCTGCAATAAACAAACACCAGAGGATTAGAGAAGAATGGAGGAACCTGGCTCCATTTCATTGGTTTTGTGAGTTTCAAATAAAGTTACAGGATTGGATTAAATTAAAGTATTTTCAGAAGAAATTACTTACAATAAAGAAAAACTAATACAAGTTTTTAAAATAAATTCTTGCAGTATTTTACAAACAAGTTTTGAAGACATATTTTGAGAAAGTTTTAAACCTGGGTTGTTGTGTAGATATAAAGTTAGTGATTTTTTTACAATGGGACATACATACATACCATACATTGTTTTTTAAAAAAATATTATTGTGATAATATTTATTTTGAATTTTACCTCAAATTGGCAATTTTACAAGAGAAATCTCTTTTTGATCCGATGGACTGCAAATATCAAATTAGAAAGTGGACTGTGTGCCACACAGACCAAAAGATGTATACTATAAGACAGTCTATAGTATAAATTTAGGTCAGTTTAACAAGCTGGTTTTTGATCCAGGAGACAGTTTGTGGTTTATTGAGTTCATGATTTCTTAGGGATGTTTAAATCCACAATTTACCGAGATGCTACCCATGCACACCAAGTTTAGTTGTGAAAAGTATAAATATCTAGATGGTCACAGAAAATAATTGTGCCTACATGTAATAAGCAGTATTTCTAAACAAAATAAACCGTTTTTTCTAAAATGTATTTTCCAAAATACCCAAAAGATATTAGCTCATAGTATAAATTTAATGCTGCACAACAAAAATGTGTTTTTGAAAAAAGGAGCAAAAAAAAAAAAAAAAAGCTTTTGGAAAATACTAGCTTTCCAAGTACAAGAAAGTAAAAGGAGTTTAGAAGACTATCTGTTTTTCTAACAGATAATGTGTAACTGATTTTTTCCCCTCAAATTTGATGAGAATGTCTTATAGGTTAAAAACGTTGTACCCCAAAGCACATAATGAAAAATGTTTGCCAACTACAGACTTCAGGAAAGGGTTCATGCCCAAGATGGTAACAGACTACTAACTACAGGAAGTGTAAATAGTATCACTAAAGAGATCCTTCTAGTCTATGGGTGAGTCTAACACTGTAATTAGACACCCGTGGCTGGCCTGTGCCAGCTGAGTCCGGCTCAAGGGGCTCGAACTAAGGAGATGTTTAATTGTGGTGTAGCCTGCTGAGTTCTGGCTGCAGCCTGGGCAGGATCCTAGAGCCCAGGCTCCAGCCCAAGTGAGGAAGTCTACACAGCAGTTAAACAGTCCCGCAGCCTCATCCCCGTGAGCCCAAGTCAGCAGGTGTCTAATTGCAGTATAGACGTACCCTATGTGACTAAGTCTTTCCCCTTCTGAGGCTGTACCTACACTAGAGGCATGACAGCACCACAGCTATAGCACTGTAGCTCTCCTCCAATAAACCCAAAGTATGTCCTTTTTCACACCCATGAGTGCTGTAACTATGTCAATTTTAAGGCCTGAGATTACACTTCAGAGCCAGCAGAGACTACAAAAACAAGTCAACTCTTGTATATCAGTAATTTAAATTTTGGTGTTGTTGGTACAAATGCCAGATTTCAAATTACTCAGACACTAGGGGGCTTCCTCCCCCAGTTAAATACAATGGTCATATCTGTATTTTCTTGTGTGTTAACCGGTGCAACAAAGCAGAACAGAACATACACACACACACACACACACACACACACCAATAATTATTGGATTAAATACATACTTTGAAAGTTGCTTCTCAGCATCAGCACAGAGCTCCAAAAGGCCCATTAATACAGCGGAGACATCCATGTAAGGCTCCCATACTGTAAAACCTCGCCCAATCAGATCAATGGCAGTTCTGCGGATGGTGCTGTGTGGAGGAAGTTTGGGGCTTGGTGGTTGCAGCAGAAGGAATGTCAAAGCTTTACCTACCATACAAAACAGGATAAAAACTAGTACAATAAAAAGAAAACTATTGAATTGATTCTGCTTTGTTATTTGTAAAAATTACCATGAATAAGAATACAGTATGGAAATCTACTCAGAATACAATACAACATTAGATTGATATGCTGTAAAAGCTTCCAGTGGGCAAGTCCCTACATCTGCACAGTGTCTCAGTGAAGTTAGTGAAAGAAGAGATGCATAGTGCTGCCTATATCAATTATATTAATTGACCATAACCTCTACGGTGCAGGGACCATTTTTCTGTTATGTGTTTGTACAGAGCCTAGCACAATCAGACCCTGACCATGATAGGTAGGTGTTACTGCAATAAAAATAATTATTACAAATACAAAATATTATATCAAATTGTTTGCAGGACCAGGGCCCTATTTAATATAGGATCTTTCCAGTAAATGGTATGTCAACCCTCTAGCGAATTAAATAGTGCAATCACAGAATTAAATAAGTAGCCGGTGAGAGAATGAGAGGAAAAAGTGTACCAAGGAAAAATATGCTCTAAAATGAGACAGAAGGATGCAGGAAAGTTTTTCTAGTTAAAAGGAATGGCAGTGGGAAAGGCTTTTCCACCAACACTTGTGACACAAGCAGCCCAGACAAAATGCTTATCAAAAAGTCCTACAGAATTCAACAGAAAAAGTGATAACCCTTCGATAGGATTTTTGCCTGTAGAATTTAATAAAGAATTATGTGCCTAATATAATTTAGGATGGATAAACTATAGGAAGGCAATAATTCTCTATTAGAGTCTATACTAATATTTATAGACTATTGATTCCATCCATATTGTATTCTTTCGGTAGGACTATTCGTAGCAGCGCCCGCTGCCAGCTGCCTCCCGCATTCCCCCTTGTGGCCTGGGGTCATGCTGCAGCACCCAGCCTCAGTTTCTCGTCTCTGATAACCAAATAACTTCATGCAAGCTCTCTTCTCTCAATAATACCTCACCTCAGGGCTAGTTTTTTATTATAACCTAGTTAAAAATAGTGCATAACAAAGTCCAACCTAAAATCAGACTAAAACAGTGAGTTAATTTGCATTAATTTGATTTCATGCAAACCTGACAGCAAAACCACTGTAAGTTTCACCATGTTAAGGGAGTTAGTGTCTTTGCAGTTGCTTATTATCCTTCTTGAACTTGGGGAAATATGTACCTAGGTCAGAAACTGCAGCCATTTTATGGTAAGAAGTTGAACATCTACATACATTTATCTACAGATTTTATTTTCCAACTAGAAGTCTGCATGCTCTATAACTGCACTGAAACCAAATAAAATCATGTATTATGAGTATTTAGAGATAGGTGGCAAAAATATATTGTAAATAATTTTCAAATGTATAGCATGGACTGCATGCATATCCTGCTTTTAAATCTCATATAGTATAAGGATTTGGGTTTATGTAATGTAGAAGGCTAGCAGTAATGAGGTGACTCAGGTTGCTACATGTGAGATTGCATCCCATCTCACCAAAACCTACTATTCTTTCCCACTGATAGTCAGTAAGTTAAAGCATCACAACATCATGGCATTGTTGGCACAGTTTGATAAACTTATAGGGATAATCTAATTATCAGTTAAATATATTTGTCTTTCTTTATACCTGAAATGTGCTGACCCTAAAATATCCAAATGACTTTTTAACAGAGACAGCACTAAGTTTATTGGGCTTAAAGAGTGACATGTTACAACATTTGTCCCAACAGTATTGTGGCTCAATTTAAAAAAAAAACAGATGTATAACTTAAAGCAAGCATATCAATACACCTCTACCCCGATATAACGCTGTCCTTGGGAGCCAAAAAAATCTTACTGCGTTATAGGTGAAACCACATTATATCGAACTTGCTTTGATCTGCCAGAGTGCGCAGCCCCGCCCCCCGAGCACTGCTTTACCGCATTATATCCGAATTCATGTTATATCGGGCCGCGTTATATTGGGGTAGAGGTGTATATATTTTATCTCACCTATTGTTTAGTGAGAGCATGTGAGTATCTGCATGTAAACCCTCCCTCCCCCCATTCTTTTTAAGATGTTTGGATAAATTTAGTACTCATGAATGGTGCTGGAATAGTTCTCTGTCCACACAGCAAATACAGCATCACTGGAAGCAGCACAAGTTTTCCCACATCACCTTACTAATGTCCCTCAAGCTTGTGCTGGGATAAAATGCTGTTCTATTTCTACTCAGACTTGAAACTCTCTGCTGAGTCTACTAAAAAGGATGCCAACTGTGAATGTATTTTTGTGCTGTGGATATCTGTCCACTAAGAACTGGACTGAGACCAATACTGCATGTTAAAACGGACACTGAACAGCCATCAGATAGCAATGGCCTTAAGGTACCACAACCTGGAACAAATTTGAACCAATGTGACTAAAGGTTTTATATTCCATTAACAAAGCCATAATCCATAATCCATCCCATCTCTACCTCTTGATTGTTGAAATAGCATGAGTGGCAGTAATGACTTGTTTGTGTGAAGAATATACATATTCTGAACTAGATGATCCATTGATCTGAATCATCGGGCAATCGGGCTCATATTGCATCCTAAATATAAATTTTTCAGTGGAGAATACCTCACTGTTAATTTTCAAACCAAATAGTCCTGAAAATATGGATTTTACTGGGCCACAAGATAACCAATTAAAAATTCTATTTCTGTGTGACAAATTTATAACTACTGTTTTTTAAAAAGCCCTGAAAATTACTAGGACTAAAAGAGATTCCAGGGTATTTTTAAGATTTCACAGCACTTTGTGCATAGTCATTTATTTCATTTTCCCGTGTAGTCAGTAAGCAAGGGAGAGATAACTGAAAAGCTCTTATAGACATTAGTAGGAAGGAGAAAAAGATTTATAAAAGCTGTAAATAATTTTTAAAAGCAAGACTTTTAATTAGACAATTAAAAAAATTAAAATTGACAGCATCTTTTTAAATGATCGCAACACTATGTACAGCACATTATACTCTAGCCACGTAGATGATGTCGCTTTCAAGATTCCAGTAGAACACTTTTGCAGCCTAACCACAACCTACTGTAAGTCAAATTGTATATTGATTTTTGGTCAGAATTGTGGCTAGAGTCGGTAGAATTTTTTATGATTTTTTCAGACTTATTTTTACTGTTTTTCAACCAGTTGACAGAGGTGGCTGAAGTGTTTTTGGGGGGGAAAAGTGACCATTTTCTAACCAGCTTTAATTGTGTCTGTCTCATCAGGCTATACATTCTATCCTTTACTTAAAAGATCCCTTATGACATCATCTGAAGAATCAGTAGAGGGAGGCTTTCAATCTAAGTGAACAGTGCTGTCTGGGGATGTAACTTTACTGAATAATATTGCAAAAATGGAGTAGTTTCCTACGTGTAATGGTGTATTTCACCAGCATTTCCCTTAAACTTAATCCCATCATGACTATTACTCACAGGCAGCACTTGATTTACTTGATTAAAAGCTGCTGCTGTCAGCTCCTCAGGTGATGTCAGAAAGCCACACTGGCCTTCTCTCCATACTGAGACTTCTATAGGCAGCTTCCTCACATGAAGCAAAAAGAGAAATGTGCAAGTGGGAAATTTCTTGACAGTCTGATAAACGGAGGCAGTGAGCTCAGGAAACGTGCTCACTTGTCTTAGACATGTCACAGCAGCGTGTTAGAAAGTGAAATGACAGAAAAGGAAGAATCAGCAATAGTCAAATGAAAATCCTTTGCCTGCACTAAGCTGCACAGATGGCGGCTGCTGCTATAAGGGAGTGATTTAGGAACCGTATACACAATGAATAGCTCTACAGCAAAGGTAGATCTGGGCATCAGAGTAGCCTCTTTTCTCCCTTTCAGGAATGGACAGAAGCCCCATGAAAGCTTCTCATACTGAAACTTCCCCAGTGCAATAAGCATGACAATAAACAACATGCTGAATAGCCCACAAAGGAAAATTACTTATGATCCATCCATAACATTCTTTTTCTGCACTTGCCATCTGGTAGTGCGTAACACTTACTTCCAAAATCCTGCTAACTGCACCAGTACTACTGTACTAAATGAAAGCACCAAATAGAGACTGAGAAACCCTTGGATATATTGTGAATATTGGTTTATCTTAAAATATTACAAATATTTCACAAAACTGGAATGTCCTGAATACACATGAAGAAACAGCTACCAATTACCTACCAATGTCAGAGGCTGAACAGTAGACCGAGGAAAAGAAGGTCACATTAAAATAATGCTACATTAATTAATAGCTCAATTACAATGACAACCCTTTGAGATTACATATTATATGCACTTTAAAACAAAATGATTTTCTGATGATTTATGTTATTACAATGAATGCCAAATGAATTAATAATGTGTTACCAAGTGAATGAAGTCCTTCCCCCAGCCGTGCAGGTCACAGAGCACAGGTGGCATGGTGCCATATTGTATTCTTCTCTCTCTGCTTCAAGTGATTGACTTTAATAAAAAGGAATTCAAGTACAACAAAATATCTTAATTGTAAGGCAGGGAAAATAACTATTTGCAATGGCTGTCACTCAATGTTAATACAAATCTATACATGTAGTTTTAGGGGGGTTTTTTGTTTTGTTTTTAAATTTCTACCTTGTGTCACATTTTATTAAAGAGTGAAGAAGCAAAAAAAATTACATTAAGGGCCAAATTCTGGCTGTCAAATGAACATGGGTGCCTGTCAGAAAAGCCTAAGGTAAAGGAAAGCTGGGTAAAAGTTTTCCACCCCAATTCTGGGTCACCATAAAACCCACCAACACACCATTCACAGGGTCGTATATGATAGCAGCTGTGCAGAAGGCATCTCAAGGGTAGGGCCTAGCTATTAGAAGGGGTCCTCTACCCATTTGAGTGCATCAGTCACTCGACTCAGCCATAGTAATTATGCTGGGGAGTTTGCCCAAAGGGTGTAAATACCCTGCAGGTTATGGTGTTCAACCATGCAAGACTCCAGTGTGCGATTGCACAGGGGAAATTTAGAGTGGAACAGGAACAGGAAGGTGGAGAAGAAAGGGCAGAGCTGTGGGGCAGAAGTCACTACCCCTAGAAAACATGGATGTTAGAGCTACTGGAGACACCATAGCCACAGGGATTTAGCAGCAAATGCAGAGGGTATGTCTACACTGCATTTAAACATCCACAGCTGGCCCGTGCCAGCTGACTCGGACTCATGGGATTCAGGCTAAGGGCTGTTTAATTGCGGTGCTATAGAAGTTCAGGTTCAGGCTGGAAACTGGGCTCTGGAACACTGCAACAGGGGAGGGTCCCAGAGCTCAGGCACCAGCCCAAGCCCAAATATCTACCCATTAGCCCAAACCCTGCAAGCCCAAATCAGTGACTGGGGCCAGCCGCAAGTTTCTCTATCGCCTAGGAGGAGCATTCTTGGTCCCAAGATGCCCTTCAGTGCACAGCCCAAATGCAAGCTGTGCACTTAAAGAAGGTGTTGCCTGAAAGTTAGGAAGAAGAGACTTCGCTATAAAATTTCACACCTCTCTCAGTAACTGAATATTTGATTACGGCACATAAATGAAAGACATTTTAAACTGAGAATCCACGTCCAAAAAGAAAAAATTGTTCAGTTTTACTTAGCCCCACTTTTGTGAACCCATCCTACATTGATCTCTTCACTGGCAATCTCCTCACACATTTCCACACTTCATTTAGACCCCAATGTATTGCATTCATCTGATTTTGACTGTTGGCTATTTGGAGCACCAAGTACATTTAAGACACTTCAGATAACACAATAACTTCAGATTTTCTTTGAGATCTGCTGCATTGCAGTTAACAACTAAATGCAACTACTAATAGTGACTGCCTGACTATAGAGTCTTTTGATCAAACCATCACCATCATCAGTTTCTACTCTAAAAAAAGAAGAACAGGAGTACTTGTGGCACCTTAGAGACTAACAAATTTATTAGAGCATAAGCTTTCGTGGACTACAGCCCACTTCTTCGGATGCATATAGAAGGGAACATATATTGAGGAGATATATATAACAGTTTCTACTCTGTTTAATGTAAAGTAACTATTTCACCTTTCTTTTCTGCCTTTTTAAAATGACAATAACTAGAAAAGAGAATGATCCAACCAAGAGCCCAGCATATTAAAAGCCAAGTCCAGATTCTGTATGCTCAATAATTATAATTATGAATTTTATTTTAAACAGTCTCTACTAAAATAAAAACAATTAACTAGTAACTGTTTATAAAATGTGAATGACAGCTAAAGAGTAAAATTCCTAGATAAATGTAATTTATCATTATTGCCGTGCAATTTAATAACATTACTTTAGATAGTTATAGTGGTAGAGATAAAATATTGATTTTTATGGGTTTTTCTCTAGGCAGTTCTCAAAACTAGACTTCTCCAACTTGCTTAATTTTATTTATTGAACAAACTGCTCACCATATTTAGCAGTTCAGAGCAGCTAACAACTGACATGCCTTCTTATGTTAATCTGTAAATATGCAATCAAAGAAGAGTAGTAACTGTTGCTTCCTGATACACACATTAAGCTATGAAGCGTGTGCTGTAGTTTACTTTAATTTTAATTCCTAAACATTGAGTGCCATACACAACAAACAGTAGCACATTGATAAACACATGCTTCCTTTAGAAAAATACTCTAAATATTTCTCATCAACATTTATTTTGATTAAATTGAGCTACAGAAAAAAAGATGAACTAAACAAAAGTCACTCTGCTGCCAGTTTCTCAGTCTGGACATCTTTGTTTAAGGTTTGACTTGGCTTAAATGAACGAATTAATATTGACAAAAACATCAACTAAGCTAATGAGTTGTTAGTTAAGGCAATAAACATGTCACATTAGAGTCAGCGCAGTAAAGAGGTAATTAGCCCTGGAAAAGCTCCGCTGATTGGATCTGTTGAGATCCTTTGCTCTTAACCTTTGAGTCCATTATCTAGTGCAGGACAAGTAGTGGCTATGCTAATGTGAATTCGCCAATACACATCAGCCTTGTTACGGTAGCCAAAGACTGCATTAGCAAGTCTGTGATGATGCTGGTGTCTTGCTATTTATAAGATGTCTATGAACAAATATGCTAACTCCAAAAATGATACAAACCTAGCTGTACGGACAAATGTGCAACATAAAAAGTATTAAAACATAATTAAATGTAATTCTAAGATGACCTGCTGGCCTGGTAATATTAGACAGATTGCAATAAGTTTTGGAGTTGACTAGAGTTTTTGCTCCACATTCTAGAAAAGATAATACACTTAACTGTAAATTGCTGTTGCAATGTATCATGCAATTTCCCCCTCTTTTGCTAGTAATTAGCACACTCTTTAAAAAAAAATGTCTTGGCAAGATGGGAATAATAATGACCAACATGTCAGTGATTACAAAAAGTAATTAAGAAATAAACTTCATGAACAAAGCCTTCAGTAAAAATACTCAAGCTACTTTTATTGAACAATAGTATTTCAGGCAGTAATTTAGAATGTGATGTAGTAAATGACTCTCCTATATCATTTACATAAAAACGTGATTTTGAGACTGATATTTTATTTAAAAGCTGCAAATAAACGGTGATATAGAAACGAGAACATTAAGTGGGTATCAGCAATTTTGTGACTGGAAGTAGCTGACCATCCTTTTTATTTTAGAAGAAAGTTTTTCATTGATCATGTTTCTCCATCTTCAATTTGGATTTGCTCTCCCCTGCATGGAAATGTCTAGTGGGGTGGAGGGGAGACTGGGCGGGGGAGGGGAGGAGAGCAGAGCAGCAGGCAGGCAGACAGGATGGTTGAACTTAACATTTAAGAGTGTTTTAAAATACATAGGATAGATACAGTAAAGTTGTCAGCAAAAAGTTCCAGTCTTGATGGTTTTGTACCCTTTTTCAGATCTTGCACAATTATTTCTCTGCATGCACGCTGGGAAGTCACAGGGAGTGGTGGGTAATGAAGGAAAAGAGAAGCTAAAAACCAGAAAGAAATCAGAACATTTGGCTCCAAGCCAAACAGAGAGGGACCATGAGTAAGTGAACAAATTTTAACAGTAAATTAAAACTTTAGCTTTTTAAAATTTAAGTTGAATTTGTGACTGGGCAACTGTAACTTGCATCACTAGAATATACACAAATATTTCCACGGTATTGTTAATAATACTTTGCACTTCAATAGTGCCTTTCATTTTTAGGACTTGTGTGTGCTTTACGAACAACTTTGGACGATAAGTATTATTATTTCCATGTTACAAATGGGGAAACAGGTTAAGTGACATGCCCAACATTATGCAGAAAATCAGTGGCAAAGACATGAAATAGAACACTGATCTTTGTTTCTTAAGACGGGTCTAAACTAAAGCTGTAAATTGACCTAAGTTACGCTACTTCAGTTACGTAACTTAGGTAGACTTACAGTGGTGTCTACACTGTGTGGTGTCGAGGGGAGATGCGCTCCCGACGACTTATCTTCCGCCTTTTGGGGAGATGGAGTACAGACGTTGAGGGAGTACTGCCATCAACTTAGCTTGTCTTCACCAGACCACCTGCTAAATCAACATCACTGCATTGATCGCTGCAGGGCTGATTTAGCCAAGTATAGACAAGCTTTCAGTCTTGTGTTTTAGTCACTAGACCACACTCCCACTAAACAAATATACATATATATATTTTTAAAGGAGATATCCTATCTCCTAGAACTGGAAGGGACTTTGAAAGGTCATCAAGTCCAGCCCCTTGCCTTCACTAGCAGGACCAAATACTGATTTTGCCCAAGATCCCTAAGTGGCCCCCTCAAGGATTGAACTCACAACCCTGGATTTAGCAGGCCAATGCTCAAACCACTGAGCTATCCCTCCCTCATCATGACATCAGCCATGCATGTTAACTTGTTTCATCTCCTTTTTTCCAGTATTTATAGTGACGACTCCCCTCCCCTCCTCTCCCTATATTTTGTATAGCTTTCTGGGAGAATGATGAACAGCCATTAGAGCAAATCACTTAAATCTCCCTGGGGTGAAATTATGATGATGAGGGAATCAAATTCTTAGACAATCTTCTAACCCAAGAAGAAAAGGGGTGCAATGCCACCCTCTATATAATCTCAATGCAGAGAATTTCAGCTATGTGCATCAGTCTACTCATCTATTAAGTGGGTATAAGATCACTTTTCTCTCTCATGGGGAGGATTTGTTAGGCCTAAATTAATGGTTTGTCAAGTGCTCTGAGCTTCAAGATCCTCCAACGAAATAATTATACTGTTTACTGACGACTTATCTCTGTTTTTCTGGAACTTCCTTTGAGTCTAGTGGTAATTTCTTTCAGACATTAAAACTGATTTTCTGCAACTAAGTTTGTGATAACCTAGACTCTTCTCTTTTGACCTATGCCGATGTGTGTTACGCATCATTCTCATGAAAAGATGGGAAGGCAGCAACTTTTAGGGACTCACAAATGGCAGTGACAAGATTTCAAAATTGTGTGTGTGTGAGATTTTCTTTTCTTTTTTACAAACATACTTGTACTTTACATTATGGGTAGTCAGCACGGCAAAAGCTGTCCACAGGTTTGTCTACATGAGCTAGCTCAAATCCAGCTGGTACGAGTAACAGCAGCAGAGAATACAGCACAGCGTTGGCCTCAGTGGGTGTAGTACAGGTCTGGCACAGACCGTGGGTATATACTTGGCTCACTAGCCCACGCTGTGCTGTCTTCACTGCTACTGTTACCCACACTAGACAGTTTCAAGCTAGCTCAGGTAGGCTAGCCCAGGCACAACTTTGGCTGTGCAGACATACCTTTAGAAGCCAGTGTGGCCGACATATGTGTTCAACAAATTCCTGTGACCGACACAACAATTAAGGGTACTTTTTGTTCAGAATAAAATGCAGTCTGGAATTAAGATGGGAGTTGGTCCTACATAGGAACAGAAAAACAAAATATTTTAAAATGATCCACAATGCCTATACTCGAACTCCATGTCAAATGACAAAACCCATCACCAATGCTGGTCTGTAGACACGTTGTATATTTTGGATGCTTTTATTAAATGCTGTGTCATTAACAGACTCTCACTTGGAAGACCCTCAGGTGGAAAAACAGATGAATAAATAACTTCAAAAAGCGTGAATTACTGTGCACTATTATCTGTATCAGCTGTGTTTATATGAGCATTGCACAGGCCAAGTATGCAAAGAATTATACTGCATTCTCATATCTCTGCTTAATCATTTTGTGCCATGTTTCATTCATTATACAGTGATTCAAAATTAATTCCTCTTAATGTTGTAGATAAACTAAATTGGTCTCAGTCAGGGCCAGATCCGCACCTACCTGCCACACTGAGGTGTGGTGAACAATAGGACATTTACTGTACAGTAAATCAATAACTACTATCTAGCTCAGTCTGAGTAATTTCAAAAGGGACAGGAAGCAATTAGCAGTCTCGTGTCTCATTGGTCAGACCACAGTTGTAATATTTTTGACTCCTGCTCTTCTTTCACTTATGAATATATATATATAGCCCTTTCTATCACAGATGGCACTGAAGGTTTAATGCATCTCTAGAAAACTATCTATATAAAACAATCTTTGCTTATTTTGTCATTATTACCTAATATTTTAAATGTAAATATAACCTAGAATTGAGAAAAAATGCTCATATCACAGAACTGAGAAAAATGTAGAACCTTATTTTCTTTGTGAAATTAATAACACAAAGCATATATATTTAAATTAAGTAAGTTAGTAGTTGTTGGTATATCTAGTCTAGATGGATAAGAGTACAATTAAAAATTGTCCAAGTGTGTATTTTAAAGAAGGCTTTCACAATTCACTTTTTTTATTTCTGGGCAATTTTAAGGACTAAGGTTGTTCTTACAACTGTCAAAATCTTAATACTCTGATGGTTTTGGAGCAATGAAGATTAACTATTATGAAAAATATATTGATAGCATCCTATTAAACCTATTCTGCCTTCATATCCTATACAATAGGACTGGTTTCAGCTGGCTTTCCTGGGGTGCAAGTGAACACTGAATTTGCCTTACAGTTTATAGCAACCTCTCAAGAGCTTGAAAATTAAATGTTTCTTTATTAAATACTTTCCCCCTATGAGATATACAGTTTTTTATTGTAGGGCTGCTAGAAGTTGTAACTATTTGAACATGGAAAGCCCAAAATTTAATCTTTAGTTTACCTGTTGTCAAAATGCACATCTATGTTTTAAACATGTGTCTTAGCAGAACATATATATTTGAATATAAAGTGTGACAATCCATTTTGAAGAGTTAAGACAGAGAGAAATATTATTTGATCTCAGCAAAGTAAGAACTTCCCTCCTATTAATTGTTATATCAAACCCTGCAGGTTAAACAAAAGTGTCTCAGTGCAAAACAGCTAATCCTAGGGGTAACAAATTGACAGTATTTTCTATGAAGTAATAAACTGATGTACTGCTTTGTAAATTAGATCCATGAATGGTGAGGGTCTATATGAATGACTCCACATATTATATTAAAATCAGCTAAGATGTTATTTTAAAAAATCCACAGAGAGAAAGACAAAGAGAGAAAGAAGAAAAAATATTTAAAACAAACAGTTGGTTTGCCAGTCTTTTCTGTCTAACTCTAGCCTAGTTAAACTGACCTAACAATGCTATTTTTCTTCCTCTCAAAATCTGCAGTGGGTGAATCAAATGTGAAAGCAAGATCAATTCTGTTCCAAGACAGTAAATGAGCTTTAGCTCAGACTTGTTTCAATTTATGGAGAGAACCCAAATATAGCAGCTTAAGTGCATTCTTACTCTGACTATGAAACTATATTATACTGCTATGGAAACAGTAAACAATCATTTTTTTCTCAAATTTGTTTATAATCTAGCAAGGAGGAGAAAAATCAATATGTCTGTTCTCAATTGTGCTTCAAATTTTACACTTTCATTTCCAATTGTTAAAATTAATTTTAGAACACTATTAAACTATGTCATTTATTTTAACTTTTAAAGTAGTAATTAAATGTCATTACTGTAAAACTTGATAGTTTTTGTAAGAATAAACATATATACAGTTTATTTTATGGAATCTGGCTGTTCTTTATATTAAATATTTGATCAAGTTGCTTTAATGGGTCAATCTCACAAACCTTTTATATTACAAATGGTATCTGCTAATAAGGTTTTAAATCTCTTTGAACCAGAGTGAGAACCCCCTATTCATATTAGTGGGGGTTGCTCACATGAGTAGCTCCAGTAAAACTAATGAGAGTAACTAGTTTACAACTTGGAACTCTCTAAAGCGTGTGTATGTCTGACATTTAAAAGCAGCAATATTGAACAGGGAACTCTTAAGTTATTCTTGAACAATAGCAGTTGCTTTAGCTGCATAAAACCCAAGTAAGAAATGGTTACTTACTGTAACTGTGTTTTTTTGAGATGTGATGGAGAATTCCACTTAGATGTGAGCTGAAGAATTTTGCTTAGCAGCACTCATGTCTGGTGGCCATAGCCCCTCCCATGGCTATATAAGGCAGCACCGCTCCTCCCCCCCAACTTCCTTTGCACCGAATGCCCAAAGACTAGACTCAGATGCAGATGGGATGGAGGGTGGGCTGTGGAATACATGTCTGCATCACATCTCGAAGAACCCCAGTTACAGTTAGTAACCATTTCTTCTTTGTTGAGTTGATCCAGCCGTGTATGTCATTTTGGTGACTCACAGGCAGTACCCACTAGGAGGTGGGACTCAGACTACCTAAAGAAGGATTGCAGGATGGCCATAGCAAAGCCTGCATACACCCTGGAAGATGCGGTAATGGCATAATGGTTTGAAAATGTATGTATGGACACCATGTAGCAGTCCTGTAAATGTCCAATATCGAGACATCATTGAGGAATGGTACTGACATCGCTTGCATTCTCGTAGAATGCGCTCACATCTGCTGAGGAGGCATAGCTGAAGCTATTTCATATGCAGTCTCGATATAGGATGTTATCTATCTAGAGAGAGTCTGTAAAGAGACCATTTGCCCCTTCATATAATCTGCATATGACACAAACAGGTGAGGCGAAGCACAGAATGGTTTAGTCTTGTCCAGATAGAAGACTAGACATCACCTGACATCTAACGCTGGTGATGCTGCTCCTCAGGAGATGAATGCAACTTCTAAAAGAGCACAGGTAAATATACCACCTGCTTCAAATGAAACTGAGAAACTAGTTTAGACAAAATTTTGGGTGTCGTTGTAAAGTTACTTTGTCCTTAGAGAATTGTGTATAAGGAGACTCTGCCATGAGCTTGCAACAAACCGACTCTCCTGGTGGATGTTATTGCTACCAGGAATGCAGTCTTCTGACATAAAATCAGAAAGGAACAAGATGTCAGGGGCTCAAATGGAGATCCCATTAAAACTGCTAGGACCGTGTTAAGGTCCTACAGCGGAACTAGCTCTTGGACCAGAGGATGGAGCATGGGCAGCAGGTATCATAGGCTGGGGGAGGCTGTGCCTCCCCAAACAGCCAGGCATGGCCACGTCCAAGCTCCGCCCCCAGACTCACCCTCCTGCTTCTGCTTGGGGAGGCTCCAGTCTACCTGTGGGATGGCCCCAGCTTGGTCCATGCCACTCGCCCTCCTGGTGCTGGGGAGGCCGGGGCCATACTACCCGCCCTCCTAGTGCTCTGTGGCTGGGGGCGCTGTGGCCGTGCCGCCCGCTCTCCTGTCGCTCCAGGGTTGGGGAGGAGGAGAGACGCTGGGGGCACTCTGGGGTTGGGGGCACTAGCCTGGGGTAGGGGCCACTGGCTGCAAGGCAGGGGTCCTGGCTCCAGAAGGGGACACAGAAGGGGTGGGGGCTTCGGGTGGAAGGGGCGGGGCTAGGGGCTAGCCTCCCCCAGCCGGCAGTTCACATGCTGCCTATGGGATGGAGACAAAGAAACCCTTTTAAGAATCTTGCTACTGTGGCCTTGGAGAAGACTGATTTTCCCTGAATAGGGGGATGAAACACCAGTATTGCCACCAGGTGTACTCTTCATGAGCTAAGTGCAACGAGTGAAGGTGCAGAAAGTACTCCAAGATGTCCTGAATAGATGTCAGCATTAATTGAATTCTGTGGGCCAACAACCACAGCGAAAACTGCTTCCATTTCACTGAATAGGCCATTCTGATAGAGAGCTTTCTAATTTGAGTGGGATCTGTTGAACAGCTGCCGAACGCTGCTCTTCCTCCTCATTCAACCACGAAGCAATCACCTGTGAGACGCATGGAGCTGAGCTTGGGATGTAAGATGCAACTGTGATTCTGTGTGAGTAGGTCAGGATGGAGATGAAGAGGTATGAAAGGCTCAGTTGAGAGCGAGTAGGTTTGAGAACCAGTATTGCCTTGGCCACACCAGGGCAATGAGAATGGGTTTGGCCCAATCTGCCTTCAAGTTTAAAGATGACCTGTGGGATGATCAGGATTGGGGGAAAAGTGCACAGGGGAGCCAATTGCCACCTGAGATGGAAAGCACAGGACAGATAGCCTGGACTGAAGCCCCCTCAAGAGCAGAACAGATGATATTTCTTGTCCTTCGTAGCAAACAGGTCTTATCAGAATGTCCCGAGCTGCGAAGAAGACCCCGAGGACACTCACTTTCAGAGACCGCTTGTGACTCAAGGAACAATTCCTAATTAACCCCAGGCAAGTGGTCGGTTATTGGAGTGGTAGTCTCCTTGATGCAGAACTGCCACAACTTGATTGCCTTTTGGGAGAACATCCTGGAGTGTGTTTCCCCATTACCTGTTCACATAATACAGTGTGGTGGTATTGTTGGTAAGTATATGAACCACTGAGCCCTGGTATGATCCAGAAAAGCATGACATGCATTGTAGATGATCTGAAGCTCCAGTACGTTCATATGGTGTGAGGACTCCTGCTCTGACCACAGACCTTGAATTTTCAACAACCCCAGATGTGCTGCCCAACCAATCAGGGAGGCATCGGTGACAACAGATCTGGCTAGTAAAGGCTGGATGAAGGGAATGCCCTCACAAAAATTCTCCGGAAGCTTCCATCACTGCAAGGAGTCCAGGACCACTGGAAGGAGATGGACCAATCTGTTCAAAGAGTAAGAATTGGACAGTAAACTGTCCTGAACCATATTTATGGGGGCCAAAGACACAACCTTGCAAACTTGACCACTTCTGTGCAAGCAGACATGTGGTCCAAGAGCCTCAGGCACATCCCATCTGAGACTGCAGACTGAGGGAAAGGCGGCAAATCCTCTGAAAACGGTCAGCAAAAACATTCTAGAATTTGTAGAGTCTATTATGGCCCCAATGATCTCGATTTTCTGAGTGGGAAAGGAAGTTGACTTTCCGGTGTTTAGGATGAGACCCAGACAGGTGAGAAAGCACAGTGTAGTGTCGATGTGGGAAAGGACTTTCTCTTTGGACCTGACTCTCAGTAGCCAGTTGTCAAGGCATGGGCAGATGTGGAATCTTTCTTCCTGAGGTGTGCCGTCAACATGACCATGCATTTGGGAAAAACCTGAGGGGCAGAAGGGAAGCACCATATACTGAAAGTGACGCTTTGCTATGACGAATCGAAGGAATTTTCTGTGGCTTGGCAAAATTGCCACAAAGTGTCCTGAAAGTCCAGAGCAGGAAGCCAGTCATTCTGGGACAATGTGGGAAGGACAGTTGATAACAGTGACCATTGGAATCTCATGTATCTGATATGTTTGTTGAGGCTGCGAAGGTCAAGTATGGGTCTTACCCCTCCCTTGGATATGGGAACCAGAATATATTGAGAATAGAAGCCCTGACCCTGGAGTTCTGATGGAACCTCCTCCACCACTCCCAAAGCCAGTAGAGAGTGAACCTGCTCGAGGAGCAGTATCTCATGAGAGGGGTCCCTGAAGAGGGACGGGGTGGACAGGAGGGAGGGAAGGGATGGAAAGGAGCTGGATGGAATAGCCTGATCTGACAGTACTTAGGACCCAGCTGTCAATGGCGATTGAGCCCTGAGCATTGTGAAAGCAAGCCAAGCTGTCGCCAATCCGAGGGGATGGGGAGAAGGGAGCAATGACTGGAACACTGCTCTGGACCAATAAGTCAAAATGGGCTCTTGAGGAGTGCCAGGGGAAGGTGTGTTGACTGGCCAAAACCGGACCTGAATGCCTTCTCTTCTGGGACCCATGTCCCTTTCTGGGGTAGTCCTACTGTTTCGGGGGAGGGAGAGGTTGCCCAATGTGTGCTGCAGATGATACTGCTGCTCATCGTAGTGGTACCTCCACACTGCCAGCATATATGCAGGGTTGCCCTAGAGTTCTTGGAGTACAGAGACTTGTCCATCTTTTCCAAGATATTGTTGGCCATTGAAGGACATATCCTCTATGGCCTGTTCCACATGGAGCGTCCCATGGATTTCATAGAGGCCACTGGTATGGATAGGGCACCAGTGGCCAGTACGTGTTGGGCCAGGAACCCTCATCTTGACCATGAGACGAGCACCAATTCTGGTATCCCCCAGTGTGGGTCAGACAACGGAGAAGGAGAGGAGGAAGATCCCAACCTGGACATTGAGCAGTCCTGGGCTTCACGGGATAAAGGTGGAGCCAGCCCAGAGGGTGCGACTAACTAGTCTGACTTGGCCGATGCCCAGAATGATGATGGAACTGGTGCCAACAGTGGAAACAGTACCACTGGCACCGAGTACGCCTCGGTTGTTTCCAGTGCCAGAAGTAATGTCGTCCCCGAAGTTGGCAGCGGTACTAAGGTGACTGTCGGTGCTGAAGTGGAGGGCAGTGAGTGCCACCATAGTAACATCAGTGATGCCGACAGCAGGGGTGCCGAAGAAGACCCTTGTGCCAAGCCCAGTACCAGCTCCACTCCAATTAACTGTGGAAGGGAATCATTGGGGTGCGGTGCTGACAGACTCTCAGGTTCAGTGGCCTGCTATCAGTGATGCAGCCCTGGCAAACTTCTGGACCAATGGTGGGGTTGGGACAGAAAAGCAGAGGAGGTCCATTGCTTTGTGATGCACCACCAGCATGGAAACAGCGGGTGCTGGCATCACCCTTTGCTCTTGACCAGACTCAACAGATGCCGCAAGACCAAATCAGGACTCAGCAGTATGTGTTCTCTGACTTCCCTGTGCAGTACTGGGGAGAAATTGATGGGACTTGCTCCATCCCGGATGCTGGCATTCACATTCTGCCAGCCCACATGCCTTCTGGAGGATGCAGATGAGTCCACACGTAACCTAGAGCAACCTTGATCAGTCTTACGCGACCTTTTCCTCAGCACACTTGACCAAGACCTCCATCTTTTCAGAGGCGCCAGTTCCAGACTGTAAAGTAGCAGCACTCTTGGAACCTGAGGGCGACCTCCGATCCAACACAGGCCTCAGTGCTGAAGCAGGCCTCATCTCTTGTTTGAGCAGGTGCTGTTCTATATGAAGATTCCTGAGTCTGTTTCGTGAATGATTTGCAAATTGAACACTGCTCCTTGACGAGGGCTTCTACTAAGCACAGCAAGTACCGCATGTGGCGATCATTGTTGGGGATTGCCCGTCCACATGACAGACAGTGTTTAAACCCTGGTGAGGGCATCACCAAGGAAATACTTGAACTAAAACAAATACTAAATCAAACACTAAGTACTAACTGACTATATACTACTAGAATCACGAAGAAACAGAGTGGTTGTGAGGTTAGGAACCACACAGAACACCAACTCTATCCACCGACAGTAAGCAGGAAATGGGAGGAGGACATGGGGGTGGGCAGGGCAGCACTGCCTCAGACAGCCAGTGGAGGGGCTATGGGCATGAGACAGGAGCATCACCTCTCTATGGTTTCTGCTAGGCAAAATTCTCCAGTTCTGGCATGCTGGGTGTGCATCTACTCAAGAAAGAACATGGCATTATTGGGATTCAGTGGGGTGTATATATACATACAAAAACATTTGGGCAGTGAAATTAAGCCCCAAACTAGGATTAGGGTGCAGCACTGTAGAACAGTTTCCCGCACTCATTGACTCCTGCTGCTACTCCACTTGAAGGGCTGAAGTGGATTCATGCCATTTAGACAATGTGTCACTGCCACCAGACCTTGTGATCCCTTTCCTGGCTCACTTCTCTCACAGCTGCCCTCCTGCACCAGCTTATTTTGCATGGCAATCTCATCACATGGAAGAAGGGGCCCTCCCATCTCAGGTCTCATAGCATAGCCCCAGCGCAGTACTTGAGTCATGCAGAAGGTGTCTGTTGGCCTTACACACTTGGGTGAAATATACTCCTAGGTTCCGATTTAGGAAAGAAGCCAATGGGAAGTTCATAGTACATAAAGTTAAACGTATGCCAGGAGACTGTGGGTTTAACAGAATTTTTACAGTACAAGATGATAGGAACGAATGATGTCTGTGTAGTTGCGCTGTGGGTTTCATTAGTGGGCCACGTTTAAAGAGAGCATAATAAGGAGAATAGGGGACTAGAACTGGAACAACATATATAAAATTCAATACTACATACACATATATAGTAACATAGAAATAGGCATTCTGGATCAGACTGATAGCTCATCTATTCCAGTATCTTCTCATTGACAGCAAACTGTACCAGATGCTTCAAAGGAAGCTGCAAGAATCTCTGCTGTAGGCAGTAGTGGGATAATCTGCTCCCAAGAAATGTGTTCTTCAAACCCTCAATATTTAGATGCTGTCTCATATCATGAAGAATGAAGGTTTCTCGCTTTTCAAAATTTTTTGTTTGGTATTTACTATTGGAACTCTTGATATTCTTGTTAATCCCGTTTGAATCCTGCTTTTCTCTTTGCCTGAAATGATATATTGCAGCAATGAATTCCACAGGCTAATAAACTTCTGGGGCCACATGCTGAGTCTGGGGAAAAGGGCTGGTCAGGGGAATCCTGGCCCAACCCAGCTCTCTCTCCCCACGTCTGCTCCCAGGATTCCCAACACAGTGTGCTTTTGCTCACTGATGGATTTTCAAGGCATGCTGCAAAGGATGGAGATGCTGGAGCTTCTAAAAAAAAAAAGGTCACAAAAATCTTTTATAATGGAAAATGTTAATCTAAATAGAGGGATCACTACTATCTCTCTCTCTAAAATACTATTAATTTTTTATATACTTTTATCATGCCTCCTCTTATTTGTCTCCTCTCTAAGAGGATCAGAATCTTTGAATCTCTTTTCATTTGAATGTTTTCTCTGATCATTCTTATCATTCAGCTCTCTCTGGACTAGAGTTCTGAATTCTCTCCAGTTCCTTTCTGAGATAGAGTGACGAGCACTAAACACCACATTCTTGGTAAAGGTATAACACTGATTTATATAAATGGCATTTTAATAGTTCCAGTATTTTCCTTCATTTCATTCTTTATGCAACCTAACATTATTTGATTTCTTTTTTTAAACTTTTGCTTCAGGTTAAGCAGCGGCCTTCATTAAAGAATTAAAATTCTTTAAAAACATTATTTTAAAAACACGCAAGCTATTGGTTGCCTAAATATGCATAACTAATTAGACGTACAAACCTATTCCTTAGACATACACACTGAGCAATATTAAAAAGAAATTTTTAGCCCCTAATTTCTGAATTTGTTATATGAATAGACATATGTAAATAATGTAAATAAAACCCCACATTACTTTTTGTTTGCTGGTCTTCTTAGTTTTATACAACATTCAAATATTATCTTTTTGTTGAAATGTGATTATAATCTGTAAATGCAAATCAGTACTGGAAAATCTTCTCTTGTTTTAAAAATGCATGTAAATTACCATTTTCCCCACAACTTCTTGTTCCTACACACATGGTCTGCCTTAATAACAATGGTGACAGTTGATTATGGCAGCAAAACTTACAGTTCATTTCATCAACTTCACAAGTGGTTAAAATTTCCATTGCATACAACTCAGTAATTAGATTCCAACAGAGAAGACCTTTCACTATGCTCATCAGAAAACATGCAATGAATCCAAGAAAATCCTGGATACCTAGATAACAATTTGTGCACAAGACACATCTATAGCAGTTATGACACATCGGTTGTAAAGTAAAACAACAGTTATATAGCTTAACAAGCCTTGAAACACTGCTGTTTTTCTGTTGTACATACTAATGGTTAAAAAAATCATGAATTAATTCTTATATTATTTTGGGACCAGGATTACCCTTCTCATATACGTATGTATAGTGCTAGCATAATGGTGTCTGATTATGGTCTCTAAGCACTACTGAAATACCCAAATAAATTTCATATTATTATTTGCGTAAGAAGAGGCAATAAGTAAAGAACTGTATGAACTACAGATATCGGTTTCTGAATCACCCAAACAAAATAAAGGGAAAAAATATATTATGAAATCTACTTTTAAATTTCAACTTCCAGAATATGAATCAGTTGACCATTCAATGAGAATTATATGTTTCTGTTGTTCCATAATGATGGTATTAAAAAAACCCAAGAAGATATCTTCAAGCATCTTGACTTCATAACTTTCATTTTCTAAAATAATAATAGATATCCAGCAGCATTCCAAAAAAGGTACATGTGTAAATAAAATCATTTTTTTAATTGGAAGAAAATCCAGATAATAAAACATATAAAACATGCGACTGTCTTACGGCACGAAACAAAACCACATTTTTTTAAATATACAACTGGTTCCCTAACATATGGGTTACCATGCCCCATGCCCAATATTGAGCAACTCTTAGGACTGGGCTATGGTAGTGGCACCCTAATACATTTTGTGTCTAAGAAACCCAAATATGTATCAATGGGCCCGGATGTAGGCCCAAGCAATGAAGATTGGGAGCCCTATACTAACACGCATTCAACAAAAAACCCCAACAACCCTGGTAGCTGCTACTTGCCAAAAGTTGCCTTTTCTCACTGACGTAGTCTTTTCACTGAATCATAGGTGCTTCCTGTATGTTTATCTTTTTCATATATGGAAGTACATATCCTGAAGATTGAGTGTCCTGACCAGCCATGACAATTTAAACTAGGGATTATGTTTCCCAGAGAAGCAGTAAGGCTTTGAGACCAACTTTATACCTTCCATTTCCAGAAGACAATGGACCTCACCCCTTAGCTGCGTAACGAAGAATTCTGAAGAGAAATGGAAAGTGGAGTTCAGTCTTGGTATGACCTAAAATTGAAGGGCATATTATCCCCCTTTAATTAATACCAGATACACTGCTTTACCTGAAAATATCTAGACAATTGGGAAATGAAATTAAAATTATATCTAGGCATCAAGGTAAGCTGCAGTTTTGCTAGGCCAATGAACCCAAGATGGATAAAAACAAGACAATCTACATTTTATTTTTGATTAGAAATTTTCCTGATTGACAAGTTCAAGACCTGTGCTGAATCTGAAACCTCTTAAAGACGAGTGTAAGGGATTGGCTTCTATGACACCAGAAAGAGGGGTTTTGTTTCCTTATACAAAAGACTGTCTCCCACATCAGTGACCCAATTGTTAATCTGATTGCAAAACACCACAATCATCAGTACTAGTGGATAGATACTTCTCTGACTATATCCAGAGAAGTATCAACAAAATCAGATGCATCGTTACACCATCTCCTCAAGGAATTGCAACCTCCTGACTTTTACTGCTAGTCTCAAGAAACTCCAACTTCTTACCATCTGAGATAGGTTTCCATCTAATAGATATTTTATTCTAGAGAGAACAGCAATCTCATGCTGCCTGTGATCACGATTCCTTAAAATAAGGAACATACATAGTGTATCTTCCTTCTAAATGGGCCCTTTAAGAAGCTGCTGAGACCATCAAAGAACCTAAGGCCACTCTATGCTAGAAACTTTTCCTGGTATATTAATGTTGCTTGTTGTGATTTTTAAAATCATATTCTTATAACAGCAAAAGCATTCCCTTGCTGGTATAATCTACATCTACACTAAGAGGGTTTAGCGATACAGGCAAACATTTTCAAGTCTAGACACGGCTGAGTTAGGATGCTGACTGTGAAAAGGAGCCAGGCTTCCTGTTTCTCTGAATAATAAGAGGCTGGGTGGCAATAAGCCAAAACACCATAGACAGTGTTATTCAGAGGAAGGAGCCTGGCGTGGAAAACTAAACCCCCATGTTGGGCAGTCATGCTAGAAAATGATCCCCAGAGAGGTAACTGCTGGGATTCAGTCATTCCTTTCTGGGTCCGTAGTGAACCATGACTCTGATGGATCCAAAATGAAAGGCAATGCTGGGAAAAGCAGTGTCCCCAGAGACCCCTTGAATCTAAAACGAGTCAGACAAAGAACCTGCAGATGATTACCCCATTCATTATTTACTGTACACTATTCAAACCCTGCTCTGAAGACAGAATTACTAATTTCATCATGAGCTCTTCTATGCTGCTCCTCACTATAATATTCAAGTGCTTCATAAACAATTTATTTTCACAACAACTCTGTAATATAAGGGGGTGGTATTATTCCCATTTTACAGATGAGGAACTGAAGCTTAAGTATCCACTAATTCTGGTTGCCTATTTCAGACACCTGGGGCATCAGTAATTAACATTATATTTTAGATACCACTTTACACATTACAAATTCAGCTCCCTTTGGCTTAGGATGCAGCTGTGAGTGTCCAGCACTATATCAGATCCCAGGGTCTCAAGTCAGGCACCCAGAAAATGAGGAATACACAACTAGTGATCACCTGTGAAAAGTACGTAAGAACTCTGTGGCAGCGGCAGGAGTAGAATCCAGTGCTCCAGGACAACATTTGACTGCCTTAACCAGGAGACCACCCCTTCTCTTCCTGCAATACCCTGCATCATTCTTTATGCACCCTCCAACTTCTGCAGAAAATGAGGCAATGGTACATCTTGTGCACTGAATGAGGCAGAGGTCCTATGGAAAAAATAGTATGTGATCATGCAATTAAAAACTGTATTATAACATATGCACAAGGAAACTGAATTAAGGTTGCACAGGCAACCTTAAATTCTGACATTTCCTAGATTTCAAGGTCTTGAACCTTGCAACCTTAGTAATGTTCTTTTACCATTGTTTTTTTAAACCATGTAATTAGATATTAAACATATTCAATGGTTTTGAAAGCTAGTGTCAGTCCTTGCTCACATGCACAGGGTTATATGGATGGCCAGGTCCAGGTTTAAATCCCTATTCACCTTTACCTGGAACATCTTATAAGACTTACTTGGCTTTACATTAGTTTTGCCCTCTCCCTGACTGGCAAAACTTTCATCATGTGCTGTTTGCACATGAGTAGTCTGCACAAGACATAGCTACAGCAGCATAGTCATGTAGACGCCAAAAGGTATTTCATCTGAGATTTCATGTCATAAATGTGTGAGTCAGAGTCCATTGTAATAGGAGTATTTATGTCTTATCCGGTGTTTTATGAGAGAACCCAAGCTAGAGAGGTTTTGGAACCAGCAGGTAATTTTGACTTCCTGCATAGCGCTAGGCCTTACTGAGGATCATTGGCACAAAGAAACCCCACAATAGGTAAGCCTGACTGTCCACCATGTGGAAAAGATAGGCTGGCCTGAAGTTTTTTGGGTTTAAATACAGTTGGGTCTGGGAAAGTTTACACTAAAGAACTGTGTCTTGAAATTTTATTATCCTCAAAAGTGAGGTGCCATTGGCAATATGAGGCTTTAGGGTTATTTATTTTATTAAGCTTACAGATAAGTAATAAACTTGACATATCAATCTAAAATCACTTACTGAGTTGTTTCATATTCAGAATGCAATACTTTTAGTTCACTATTTTTAACAACTCACTACAATAATCGGATATAGAGGTTGCTAAAACGAAATCCCTGAGGGCTGAAAATATACATCACATATTTCTATTCCTCATATGTTTGGGGGAGAGGGTGGAATTTATTCTTAGATTTTACTGCTGACGTCACTAAGCAGGACACAGACTTAAATCAGGGTGGATATATGCTGTAAAGATTGACTGATTTCTGCCATACAGATTGACTATTTTTTCTAAATATTATCTCTAAGGCTAAGATATAGATTTTTATAAAGGACCTTTGGGTTTTTTTCCATCAGGGACAAAATTCTGCTTTGAGACACTTATCTAATCATAGCAGCTAGGATAAAAAAAAGAATGCTGCTGATCTACTGGTACGCTGAATTTCAGAGCAACCTGGAAATTAAAATCCACCGATCCAAAAGAACCAGTATAATAATAGCCAGGCAGAAAATCCAGGAGATTCTGCAAAATTTTTTCCAAACCTGGTATCCAATAAGCCACTAAAACTAAGTGTAAATAATGGCACTATTAGCAATCTCTTAATTATGTCCAAAATCAACTTATTTGTGACAAATATGCCCAGGTTTTTTATTATGTTATTCAGCCAGTTTGCTAAATTTGCTCTGAAAGGCTGCTATTCAGGTGCTCAACAACTGATTTATTGCCTTTGTAACTCGTGATCTTGAGCTGCCTCCTTTGTATTAATGGCTTTGGTGTAGTTCAAAATATTGGCTAGCAGATATCTTTATTTGTAATAGCTGTATACCGTTAGTGGGGACAGACATTCTTCTTAGAAAGATTATTTTTCTAGATATTAATTGTTTTTAATGGTGATTAAAATACTGGCACTGCACAGCAGAGCTAATGAATCCAAAACACATTAGGAAAGGCTTCTGCTACCTGACAAATTTAGCAAATAGTCTTTCTTATGCTCACTATGGATCTCAAGTTAGGCTACTTCATTTAAAAAAAAAAAAAAAAGGATATACTCCATGCAAGAATGTATAATCGTATAGACCCCAATTCAACACAGCATTTAAGTATGTGCAAGACATTTTAAATGCATGCCTATATACTTCAATGGGACTACTCAGATGTTTAAAGTTAAGTATGCGTGTAAGTGCTTTGCTGAATAGAAATGGGATCAAATTAAGCACACACTTAAATCCACTGCTTTATTTTATATATAAGCACATATACATATATTACCAATAATAATACCATCTCACAGAGATGTGAAAATAAATTCAAGAACATTTGTGAAGCATTCAGCTCCTCATTCTAGTGATGAGCGCCATAAAAAAAAACCCATGACAAAATGAATAATTCTGTATTCAGAGCAGGGTTTGAAGAGTGTGCAGTAAATAAGGCCTGGGGCTGAAAATGAGGAGAAAACTAAATACTGAACAGCTGGTTATTTAGTGAGTAGGGTCCACCCTGTGCACAGAGTAAGGCAGGAATCCCATGATCATGTAATTAAAGACTATTATAAAACATATTCATATTTCAAAATAGAGTCTAAGGCCAGAAGGGACCATTGTGATCATCTAGTCTGATCTCCTGTATAGCACAGTCCATAAAACACCTCCCAAATAATTCCTAGAGCAGATCTTTTAGGAAAAAAACATCCAGTCTTGATATAAAAATTGTCAGTGATGGAGAATCCACCACGACCCTTGGTAAATTGTTCCAGTGGTTAATTACTCTCACCATTAAAAATTTATGCCTTATTTACTATCTGAATTTCTCTAGTTTCAACTTCCAACCATTGAATCATGCTACAACTTTCTCTGTTAGACTGAAGAGCCCATTATTAAATATTTGTTCCCCATGTAGGTACCTATAGATTGTAATTAAGTCACTCCTTAAAACTTCCCTTTGTTAAGCTAAACAGATTGAGCTCCTTGAGTCCATCACTAGAAGGCATGTTTTCTAATCCTTTAATCATTCTCATTGCTCTTCTCTGAACCCTCTCCAATTTATCACCATTGTGTGTGAATTGTGGGCTCCAGAATGAGACACAGTATTCTTGCAGCAGTTGCACCAGTTCCAAATGCAGAAGTAAAATAACATTTCTACTCCTACTCGAAATTCCCTTGTTTATGCATCCCACGATTGCATTAGCTCTTTTGGACACAGAATCACAGAGCAAGCTCATTTTCAGCTGATTATCCACTATGATCCCCACATCTTTTTCGGAATCACTGCTTCCCAAGATAAAGTTCTCCATCCTGTAAGTATGGCCTACATTATTTGTTTACAGATGTACACTCTGACATTTAACTGTACTAAAACACATTGTTTCCTTGTTCCCAATTTACCAAACAATCTAGAGTGCTCTGAATCCGTGACCTGTCCTCTTCCTTATTTACCACTCCCCCAATCTTTCTGCCATCTGCAAACTTTAATTCTCTATCAATTGAATCCCGTATCAGTGACTCCATTGTCTTCCCTGGGCTCGATGTCAGGCTCACAAGCCTATATTACCCAGGTCATCCTGTTTACCCTTTTAAAAAGTTGACAGACTAGCTTTCTTCCAGTGTTCTCGAATGTCCCCAGTGCTCCAAGACTTATTGACCAGCAAGTTCCTTAGCCAGCTCTTTTAAAACTCTTGGATGCTAGTTATATGAACCTGCTGATTTAAAAATGTCTAACCTTAGTAGCTTCTGTTTAACATTCTGCAGTGATACTAGTACAATGGAAAGTGTATTGCCATATGATGAGACTGCATCATCTGTTTTTCCCAAAATACAGAACAGAAATATTTATTGAACACTTCTGCCTTTTCTTCATTATTATTGATAATTCTACCATTTGGATCTTGTAATGGACAAATACTATTAGGATTTTTTTTGTTCCTAATACATTAAAATAATCTCCTCCTTATATTCCTTAACTCTGCTGGCTATGGATTTCTCCTTGTGCCCTCGCCTTCCCTTATAAATGTTCTACTATTTCTAATTTCTGATTTATATTAATTACTATCAACTTCTCCTTTCTTCCATTTGTTATATATTTTTTTATTATTAACAACAACCTGCACAAGGGGGCCAAATTAAGGTTTTAGAGGCAACTTTAATTCTGCCACTTTGAGTGCTTGACTTTGCAACCTTAAAGTTCTTTTAATGTAGAGTGTGTGTATGTAATTTCCTAGGGTTTTAATAAAGTAAACTGAAAACAAAAACAAACAAAAAAACCCAACCAAATTCCATCATGTAGAATCGTACTGATGTCCATGTGGATCACCAGCAGTTGGACCCTTTAAATTCACAGGATAGACCTCTGCCATCTGAGTTAACACAGTAACTGACAGCAGTAGTAGGTTGCCATCCTTCACGTGCACAAGCCATTATGTTGGCATTAGTCCTTCATGTTGCCAGTGGATTTCAGAGATATTTTCAGACAGCAGAAAAATGACACTCAGGAAACTTGTGTTCCATTCCACCATCTGGAGAGGAGTGTGCGCTAGTGGCCACCGACTTTTCTGTCCCTGTTCCCCAAAAGCCCTATCCCTTCTGCCCACCTTGTACCTTCCAGTTTGTCCCTGTGCCAGCACTCTCTCTTCCCCCACCCAAAGCTCCTCATCTAAGCTTCCCCTAGCTCCTCATCCCAGTCTCCTCACTAAACTAGAACCAGTTTCTCTCATGAGGCTCAGTTCCAATCTCTTCCCTCCAAATTCCCCACATTGACTCTCAATTCACCCTGCTGTCCCAGTCTCCCTTCCACCTCTTTTCCCCACCACTGAGTACCAGTCTTCCCTCCCAAGTCTTGTCCGTCAGGTGCCTTCTTCTTCCTCCTCCTCCACGTTGTCTGGGGTGCCAGCAGAGGGAGCACTGGCAGCACAGGAGAGAATCTTCCTTCTCTCAGTTATTTTATCTGGTACCACAGTGTCCTCCAGAAGTCAGGAAGAGCAACTGAAGGTACAGTCCTGTTTAGCCCCTGACTGGAGCAAGTCCAGTGCAGATGGAATTTCTGGAGAATTTAGCTACCAAACTCTAACAAGTCTCTACTGAGCATGAGCAAACTATGATTATTTCAAAGGGACAGTAAAAGGTTCATCTCAGATATCCCTGTCAATATCAACTCCCTGCTCCAAAGCACAAGTGCGACAACTCTCAAGAAAACTATTGTAAGATTTTGGGTTTTGTTTTTTTAAACATGGACAAAACATGAGGATCTTGTAATGGAAAATGTTAGGCAATCTTAAATACAGTTATCACTGCACTGAGCAGACTCCATCTAGACAACATTCCTATTCTCCAGTCAGACCATGCATGTGCCTGTCCCACAGATAGGCTGAGCATGTTCCCTCACACAGCTTCAGGTTTGAAAAGTTTCCCAGAAATCTGTCCTCCTAGCTGCTGTAGCACCAGGCACTGGGACTGAGAGCAGGGAGACCCTCTCTCCTGTGCTCTCAATGTCCCTACTGCTGGTGCCCAGGCAACTTGGAGGAGAAGCAAGTGGCCTTACTGGAATGCAGAGAGATGAGGTGAAGGTGTGGGAGGCAGAAGACAGGGACAGGATGGAGGGGACACATATAGAAGGGGTCAGGCTCAGAGAGGTGGGGTAAGGGTAGAAGTGTCTGTAATGACTAGAGCACACTTCTCTCCAAAACCTGGAATGCTGGATTCCCAATCTTAATATTTTTTATTGTTAGCAAGTATCTGTGAAACCCACAACTAGCAAATGTGAAACTGGCAAAATGTGTGTCTTTGCAATCTTAATTTGGGCTCTGTGAAGATTTATATTATGACATAGTCTAATTATAAGGTCACATACTATCTTTTCCACAGGACGGGCAGCACATAGAAAAACAATTAGGGTTGTATAGTGTATGAGGCTGTTGTCCGTAGGACCCTCCCACCTCATTTGTTGCAGTAGTTGAAGTGTGTGTTGTGAATGAGACAGGGGACTTTGGAAGAGGAAGAATGGCTTTATGGTTAAAGCTGTTGAATGCCATCCTGGAGAACTGGATTCTGTTCTTGCCTCTACCATAGAGTTTCCATGTGATGCTGGGCAAGTCACTTAAACCAAACTTTTCTCATGTCGCCACTTACCTCATAGCCCCAGCTGGACAGGTAAGTTCAGGTTCAAATTACATATACATTTAATCGTTTTGTGCGTTGATGGGAGGGGGGAGATTTGGCAACAGCACGCATACCAACACACAGCAAGCCTTCAGTGTAGACATACTTTAAGTGGGTAATCCTCATTTTCAGTCCTACTTAACAGTTGGGGTCTGATTTGCAGAAGTGCTGCAAGTGAACTGTGCTTTGAAGGTATGAGGTGCTATATAATGCTAAATACTATTAAACATCAGGCCCTAAGTATCTCACACTGGGCACCCAAAAATTAGTGAATACTTTGTATCTTAATATCTCTGTGCCTCCCTTCCTCATCTGTAAAATGAGGATAATACCACCTGACCTGAGAGGATGTTATAAAGATCAATTCATTAATGTTGTGAAGCATTCAGATACTGTACTACTGTGGTATGCATCCAGGAGAAGATTCCTAGCAGGGTCAGAAGGGTGTGCAGTACATAAGATAAGGGGCCACATGCTGAATGATGAAAATAAAACAAAATATTACATAACTACTCAGTTGCTGAGCACAATCTATGCTGTGCATTGAATGAGGAAACAGTCCTGTGGAAAGAATAGTACAGTATATACTCATTCATTAGCCCATTTGTTTATAAGCCGACCCCCCAAAATGGATAGGTAAAAATAGCAAAAACTGTATGACCCTTTCATAAGCCGACCCTATATTTCAGGGGTTGGAAAACGTTGGCTCCCGGCCCGCCAGGGTAAGCCGCTGGCAGGTCGGAACGTTTTGTTTACTTGGAGCGTCTGCAGGCATGGAGCCCCTCAGCTCCCTGTGGCCATGGTTTGCTGTTCCCAGCCAATGGGAACTGCGGGAAGTGGCGCCACTTCCTGCAGTTCCCATTGGCTGGGAATGGTGTACCGTGGCCACAAGGAGCTGAGGGGCTCCATGCCTGCAGATGCTCCAGATAAACAAAATGACAATGTATTAGATCAGGGATCGGCAACCTTTGGCTTGCGGCCCACCAGGGTAAGCACCCTGGCAGGCCGGGCCAGTTTGTTTACCTGCCGCGTCCGGGCCAAGGGATGTGCTGGCTGCCGCTTCCCGCCACCCCCATTGGCCTGGAACAGCGAACGGCGGCCAGTGGGAGCTGTGATCGGCCAAACCTGCAGACGCGGCAGGTAAATAAACTGGCCTGGCCCGCTAGGGTGCTTACCCTCGCGGGCCGCGGGCCAAAGGTTGCCGATCCCTGTATTAGATATTCAATTCAATGATTCCATAGAGTTTAAAATCATCAAATTTTGATGTAGACCCGTTTATAAGCCGAGCCCCGCTCTTTGATGAATCACTTTTTTACCAAAAATATTTGGCTTATGAACGAGTATATACGGTATATGATTTTGTAATTAAAGACTTTACCATTATGTAAATGCAGAAGGGAACCAAATTAAAGTTTCATGGGTAACCTAATACTGGCCTTTCCTAAGGTTTGGAGTGTTTGACTTTGTATGCTTAACATTCTTTTAATGTGTTTTGTTTTTCTATTGCACACATACGTCCTTCCGAAATTTTCACTTGCTTAGTTTCCTGGCCAGAAAACAGTCAGAGAGTCAGCTGCTGTTAGACTTTGAGAAGTGTAAAAAGGAAAATGGTAGCCCCAAGATATTTATAGACTAGGACCCCCACTCAGGAGTACCTTAGAAGTGTTGGGGGCCAGCATAGAACAATAGTTGGAATGACTGTCAGGTTGTATAGTATAGCAAGGGAAACCCAAAGTTATCCTTTGAAAGATAGTAGGTAATCTGCAAAAACGAAACAAAAAATCTCAAAACCTTCAAATATGTTGTCATTCATGACACTGACTGAGTTAAAGTGCAAAACACTTATCATTAATAACTATATTGCTAGCAGTGCTTTGAAAAATATACTACATTAACAATGGAGCAGAGTATTTTCATATTCAGGACAGAACAGTCATCCAGATTTATCAGCCCATTAACTTTATAAACATAGCATTAGCTGCAGTTTAGGTGTGATGTGGTGAATCTGTAATGAGAAATTCTTTGGGTGGCATTTTATAATTAAATATCTCATGAACCATTTGTAAGGTCAACACAGATTAATGTGAGATGTCAGGCAAGGTCACTGTGTGAATTTCTAAAGAATTCCATTCTCACAGACTGGAAATATCACAATTAATGGATATTTTCTAAAATACAGTATAGCATGATACATGCATTTTATATAAATTTAAAAGAACCTACAGTATTAAGTTAACAGGTTGCCAAAATAAATTAATTACTTTTAATGTGCTATTCTCAATTTAAGGGTGTGTGTGTGTGTGTGTGTGTGTGTGTGTGTGTGTGTGTGTGTGTGTGTGTGTGTTTGTGTGTGAAATATTGTATATTTTGGCTACATATTTTTTTTCTCATTCCTTTACCTTTGAAAAATTCACAATATATAACTTCTCTAGAAACACACCATGATATACAAAATATATAGATTAGCCAAGCTGTGATAGGGATGCGCTCTGCAGCTCCCCCTTCTGGCCCTCTTTGGCACTATTCACCTGCCTCAGTTCCTGCTTCCCTCCCCCACTCATGGGGAAAATCTCCTAGGTAGTAATCTCTAGAGAGGGAGCACCTGCTTAGCGCTGGGAACAAACTTAGAAAACAGTCCCAAGTGCAATCCAAACAAAAGGGTCTTCCACTCCTCCTGGGCTCAGTTCTTTCCCGCTCTCCTACAGATCACTGACTGTCAAAGCTTTTCCTCTCTGGGAGTCTTCATTCTTCCAGGACTAGTCACAGGAGCCAGCCTTGCTCCTGCGACCCTCCTCAATTATCTCCAGGTTATCTGTTTGGAAGTTACGCTTCTCCTGGGCCTGCCAAAGGAGCCAACTACCTTCTTTCAACACCCCCTCTACCAGTTAAGCTCTCACAGCCCTTTGTAGGCATCCCAGGACCGCTTCCAAGCGGAGTCTAATAATTAAACAGGGCCATCTTATCTCTCCAAACTGAGGTCCTGTGCAAAATCCAGCTCAACCAAACCCTAGGATCAAGGACCTACCATTTCATCTTCTCCTAAGCTTCCATTTTGCTGCTAATAAACCCTTGATATCAAAAGGATCAGAAGAGGTTGTGAACATAAACCAATACCAGCTGCCTAGAATGATGCCAAATACTACAACTCTTGCCAAGTTCTGTGATGAATCATGTGGAGCACAGAGGACATGCCTAGAAACCTCAACGGCAATATTTTTGGCATCTTCTTCTGCTTCTCAAGGAAATGATCAAGAAAAGGAAGTCACAGGTCCTGAAATTGGAATTGATATTAAGCTATGATGGCATTAATTGTTTACACAGATTCCCAATGTACCCAAGATCACCTTTCCGACCTAGAACAAAGTCAGTCTTTCTAGCTTCTTTGTTGCACAGAGCAGAGAAACCAACCCTGGAGCCCTTAGATGTGTCATTGGCCATAAATACAACCACCAAAATTGGAGTTAAGTGTGACGATATATTGAAAACTGTGTCAGAACAGGTACTAACAATCTGCCCTTTTAAGGGCAGCAAGTGTAGTGGATGGCATCAGCCAAATACTTCATTGGTAAGTCACCTTCCCCTTCTCCTTTGTCTCCAATGTATCATTTAGATTATGAATCTTTTCTTATTGATAGTCTCCAAGAACTCTGTCATCCCAGTTCCTGAAACTGCCTAAGTTCACCACAAGGGGAGATGTAGACATGATGTATCATCAGGAAAAGCAGTAGACTCTGTAGCTTAGAAAATCACCTGATGTCCTCTACCACTAGTGCCTTGGCCACAATCTGCCCACTCACACCAACCAAGAAGATCACCATGATTCACAGATGAAGCTTACAGGCAGAAAGGTAGAATCCCAAAGGAGCAAAACACATTTCAAATCCATTCACCAACATCAAACAATTCTTATAAGACCACACCAGTGCAGTAAATGAAGTAAAAGGAAATTTCTGCTCTTTTGCACTTAGGGCAGAAGAATCACATGCTGCATAGTGAACAGGTTAACGAACCCTGACTGCATAGTCCAACCACTGATTACTATGAAGAGTGCTTAGAGTACTTTGCTGATAGTTTTAAGGAGAGAAAATTCCATTTCTGACCAGGCCATCTTGTCAAACCTAACATCCCTGCCAGGGTTTGACTCTATCAAACAGGATGATGGTAAAGCAGCCCTGGAAAATATTAGAGCCACAACCTGTGAAATGGAGCCATGGTGCTCCTGGCTTGTGAAACCCAGCAAAGAACAATTATGCCTCCTGCTAATACTTAATGCCTTCTTCAGGAAAACTAGTATTACCAAATTGCTTGAAAAATAAAGTAGCACACACCCAGACCTCAAGAAGCCCTTTTCTGAATCTTTTCTAATTCCAATATATCTTTTTTGAGATGGACGACCACATCTGCACACAGTATTCAGGATGTGCGCATACCAGGGATGTATATAGATTTTTGACTGCTGCTGCACATTGAATGGATGTTTTCAGAGAACTATCCACAATGACTCCAAGATCTCTTTCTTGAGTGGTAACAGCTAATTTAGACCCCATCATTTTATATGTATAGTTAGGATTATGTTTTCCAATGTGCATTACTTTGCATTTATCAACATTGAATTTCATCTGCCATTTTGTTGCCCAGTTACCCAGTTTTGTGAGATCCTTTTGTAGCTCTTCACAGTCTGCTTGGGACTTAGCTGTCTTGAGTAGTTTTGTGTCATGTGCAAATTTTGCCACCTCACTGTTCACTCCTTTTTCTAGATCATTTGTGAATATGTTGAATTGAACGGGTCCCAGTACAGTGGGACACCGCTATTTACCTCTCTCCATTCTGAAAACTGACCATTTATTCCTACCCTTTGTTTCCTGTCTTTTAACCAGTTACTAATCCATGAAAGGACCTTCCCTCTTATCCCATGACAGCTTACTTTGCTTAAGAGCCTTTGGTGAGGGACCTTGTCAAAGGCTTTCTGAAAACTTAAGTACACTATATGCACTGGATCACCCTTGTCCACATGCTTGTTGACCTCCTCAAAGAATTCTAGTAAATTGTAAAGGGAAATCATGCCTTTACATGTTGACTCTTCCCCAGTAAATTACGTTCATCTATGTGTCTGACAATTTTGTTCTTTAATATACTTTCAACCACTTTGCCTGGTACTGAAGTTAGGTTTACTGGCCTGAAACTGCCAGGATCACCTCTGGAGCCCTTTTTAAAAATTGGCATCACATTAGCTATCCTCCAGTTATTTGGTACAGAAGCTGATTTAAATGATAGGTTAGAAACTACAGTCAGTAGTTCTGCAATTTCACATTTGAGTTCCTTCAGAACTCTTGGGTGAATACCATCTGGTCCTGGTGAATTATTACTGTTTATCAATTTGTTCCAAAACCACCTCTAATGACAGCTCAAAATGGGACAGTTCCTCAGATTTGTCACTTAAAAAGAATGGCTCAGGTTTGGGATTCTCCCTCACATCCTCAGCTGTGAAGACTGATGCAAAAAATTCATTTAGTTTCTCCGCAATGGCCTTATCGTCTTTTAGTGTTCCTTTAGCATCTTGATCATCCAGTAGCACCACTGGCTGTTTAGCAGGCTTTCTGCTTCTGATGTACTTAAAAAAATTGCTATTACTTTTTCAGTCTTTGGCTAGCTCTTCTTCAAATTCTTTTTTGGTCTTCCTAATTATATTTTTACATTTCATTTGCCAGAGTTTATGCCCCTTTCTATTTTCCTCACTAATTTCCCCTTTTTAAAGAATGCCTTTTTGTCTCTCACTGCTTCTTTTACTTTGTTGTTTAGTCACAGTGGCACTTTTTTGGTTCTCTATGTTTTTTAATTTGGGGTATAGATTTAATTTGAACCTCTATTATGGTGTCTTTAAAAAGTTTCCATGCCTCTTGCAAGGATTTCACTTTTGGCACTGTCCTTTTTAATTTCTGTTTAACTACTTTCCTCATTTTTTCACTTTCTGAAATTAAATGCTACAATGTTGGGTTGCTATGGTGTTTTCCCCACCACAGAGATGTTAAATTTAATTATATTATGGTCACTATTACCAAACAGTCCAACTATATTCACCACTTAGTACTACATCAAGAATTGCGTCCTCTTGTGGGTTCCATTTAGTGCGTCAAGAACTTTATTTCTGCAACCCAACACCACATACAAGAAAAAACAACCCAACTCAACGCACACAGCCAGCAAATCAGACTGAAAAATCAGCTGCAATAAGACAGATATCATGACCTTTAATATTGCCTGACCATTACCAATACGTTTATCACGTTCTCACCAATGTAGAAACATTCACATACTTGGGCAGCACCACCAGCCAGGATGGTGGAAGAAACCAGGATATCCAGAACAGAATCAATAAAGCCCAGAACACCTTCAGGAGCTTAAATACAGTCTGGAAATCATCAAAATACAACCCCAAAACCAAACTGAAGATTTAGAGTTGCGTACTTTCAACACTACTTTATAGCACAGAATGCTGGGGAACGAAAAAACATGATATGTCCAAACCGTCTTCATTTCATACAACCTGTCTCAGAAAAATCCTCCGTATCTTTTGGCCCAGAACAATATGAAACCAAGACCTATTCATACAGTGCAGCCAAGAAGATATGAGCACCATTGTTACCGGGGGCATTGGAGATGGATTGAACATGTGCTTCAGATGGAAACTGATTCCATTACCAGAATAGCACTAAGATGGACACCAGAAGGCAAGTGAAAACGAGGCTGCCCGAAAACAACATGGTGAAAAGCAGTTGAAGCTGAGCTGAAAAACCACAGCTGAGGAACCACTGAAAGACTTGCCAAAAACAGACAGGAGTGAAGGAGCTTCGTTGTTGCCCTAAACACCAGAGGTGTAATGGGTACTAACTAACTATACATTGCTGAGTGCATGTGTTCTCTCAACAGGCATTCCCCTTCCTTTTCAGGAGCCAAGTGGCTTTTCCTTGTGTACCTTTAACTTGTAGAGCACTTACAACAACAGGCTTTTGGATACTAAAATAAGATAATAATTTTCCTGGATCTTAGGAGAATTCACAGTACTCAACAAAGTGACTCATTTATACATCATCCTTGAAAACAACCTTGATGCAAAACTACCTACGCAGAAATTAGAAGTAAGTTTTAGAGGAGAAGAAAAAGCATTTTTTTTTTAAACAGAATTTCTCTGTTTAACCTCATGTATGCACCTGATCCTTTACCCTGTAAGGTAGAACAACTAGGAGGGTAAGAAATGAAGAGAAAACAGCATATCTTCAGACATGCTACAGTAGACAAAGCCTTGGTGACCACTGCTCTTAAGTAGGCAGGACACTGCATTATGAACTGACTGGAGCTTGTCCAGGGTCAGCATTTTCATTTTTAGGTGCAAAGCATTGCAGAAGCACAGCCTGAAGGTCACAAATGCATGGATCATTGCAACGTGAATCCCACTGTGAGGACAATTTCCTAGATCGCTAAACACCAAAAAAAGCATTACTCACCACTGTAATTGTACCATACATCCAGAAGCAATGAAGAATCTAGCACGAGTTTGAGGCTGTGTGCCACTTTGATTGACTGTACTTTGACATCCTGAACCAATGGTAGGTTAGAGCACTGGCAAGCTCAGTATAATGTTTTCACCTTTCCCTACCATCACCACTTATCTCTCTCTTGGACTGCGTTTGAGTCAAAGCACTAGAATGCTTTTAATTCATTTGCTTATTTTTTCCAGGTATTGGGTCATCATCATGTAGATGTTGCACTTGTGCAGTGAAGAGATATATTTTCATGCTCTATTAATTATAATTACTATAAATTATTCTTATTATCCACATGCTGGTGGTACCATGGTGCCTCATGATCTATATGAGTAGTCCAATGAAGATGTTGAAGAGGAGTGAGAATATTAAGCTGTTCTGGACTTCACATGATAAGGTTTCTGTCAGAGGTACCACAGCCCTCAAAACCTGTCCAAGATAAGTGAATGCACCCAATGTACATTTGCTCCTATTAGGTTCTCATGAGTGTTAGCATCAAATGATCATTCACTGGCACTGACTGCTGAAGACAGCAATATAAACATGGAAGCTTGTTTCCTGTCCACAGTCAGGATAGGTCCATCAGCACCAGCAGGGCCATGTCCTGTTCTGAACCCAACTATGAAGATTCAATATGCTGTAACAGCACAGATCTTATTGGACCATAGAAGCCATCACATTTTCAGTAACCTTGTCAAACTCTTTGTTCTATCATATTAGAGACTTAAATTCTATTTCAGCTCTGCCAGATAGGATCCTGGGTGACTTAACTGATCCTCCTTCATAAAGTATCAGGGAAGGAAGTAAATTATACTTGCCAGCCCTTACTCAGAAAGAGTTGTGAAGTACTGAGAATTAAGGCCATTCAGTGGAAGCAGTGGGACCAGAACTCATGGTCTCCTGGTTCCTAATCTAGTACTTTTCCCATTAGGCCACATAGGTATTTTTGAGAGGAAAGCAGAAGCAGAGGTATGCACACATGCACTCTTGGGTGCTTATAAATCTACACTATCTAGATTGGTGGAATTTTCAAAAGCACGTTAGGCAACCAATTCCCATTACAAGTCCAACCTTGAAAGAATTCAATTGACTTTAATGGGAGAGGAACTTAACTCCCTCAGGTGCTTTTGAAAATCCCACCATCTATTCATAAACTTCATATATTGCTCAGCTACATATTTCAGAAACAATTTCCTGATAGTCAACATACTAATATGAAGCTAAGTGCTCAAAATTGGTTCCTTTTCCTTACACTATGAAAATGAGATTATTAGTGAACAAGGAGTATTGAAATAAAACCCACTGAATAGTTATGAGATGGTTAAAAGAGCAATGGAGGACACAACATAGAATACTTACAAGTATGTCTTGCCAAGGAATAGTTTGATCCACCACTAGTTAAACCAAATCCCTCAGGAATTTGACTGGAACTGCGTGGCCTCGTCAACAGTTTTGGAGGTTCAATTTCAGCTCCAAATTCTGCTCCAATCACTCCTAGCAAGACAATAGCAGTGGCTTGCTTCCGTCTCTCTTCATAAGATGTAGATATTTTTTTCATTTGTGGGAGACCAGACAGACAACCTGCAATGTAAAATAAAGGGCATTAGGATGACTGGTCAGCAATATTAGAAGTGGAAGGCCATCCCAATCAAATTTTACACATTTATGAGAATTTTTCATATTTATAACAAAACTACTTTTCAGCTACTTGAACATATACCGCTGGGAAAATGTTATTGAGAGTTGTCAGAAAACATCAAATACATATCAAAGGTCAAATGGGAGGACAAAACTGGTCTCTTTTCAATCTCAAGGCACTTGTTTGCTATGCTTACTTCCCCCTACAGGAAAATGTGGAGCCAGACAATTTTTAGATGATTGGTCCTGGTTCCATTTTTTCTCTCAGAGTCCCCAGTCCAGGCTAAAAATTTAAGTACGACTTTCCCCTTCCTCAGTCTTCAGTACCACCTACAGAAAAAAGTAGCATGTTCTTATAGGAAAAGCTGTTTTAGTTTCATAGTTCCTCCAAATTTGTTAATTGAAAAAGAGTGAAAGACTTCTAGGATTCTGCAGTTATTAAATCAGTATTTTCTGGAAGGTGAATTGTGATCTTGATTCTTATTTACATCAGTATTAATCCTGATTTAAGACAAACAGGTTATCTTCACAGAAATAGTCTAGGAAATAGACTTTTTAAAATACATATTTTTTCATATTATAAAAAGCTGCCTGTTATTTAAGTGACCATCCTTTTCTTTTTTGATGATTACTTTTAACCCACCGCACATGGCACTGTGCAAATAATTTTCGATCTCATGATGCTAATTACAGTATACTAACTAATGTGCTTGCTAAAACGAGGGGAAAAGTCTCATTGCAAAATTTCAAATATAGTTATTAATAATCCAATATATCACACACAACCTTTTTATTTCCCTCGAGTACTGCAGATTACCAAATTTGGTGATTTAGTGAGTACCCGCACAACCACAAACATCCCCCCAAAGATACTTCATCATAAAATGTACCTTCTTCATATATTTTGACAACTATAGTTCAGATACACTTATAATAATAACTCATACTACACCACCAATTTCACTGGCATATATCTTGCAAAAGTAATGAAGTCTTAGCTCCCACAGCACTCTGCAATTAAATCTTTGTTGAGAAGTTGGAAGAGACCACCTGGTATACTGTGAGAAAATACTGGGTTTGAATAATGAAGTGTGAATTAGTGAGGGTCTACTATATGTCTAGCTTTTCTAGTGAATTTCATACTACTGTACTGATAGAAAAGTAAATATTACTTAAAAAATAAAACAAGTATAAGCATCCCTATTAGAATATAGTCCCAATTCAGGTGATGTTGTGGCCATGATGGTGATATGCCAACCAGGGGGGGGGGGGGGGGGGGGGGGGGGGGGGGGGGGTAAGAATCTAAAACCTTAACAATGCCAAGGGGGAAAAAAAATCAATAGTCACTGCCTTCCCAGAAAGAAGGATGAAAATAGACTATAAACAAAGTGATACTTAAACATTTAAATTTTTTATAACTTATTTCACATATACATAATTAAGATATACAGCACACAAATGGTACCTGAGATTTCGATACATAAATATAGTATCATTTTATGTGTTTTATATAGCATACTTGGAACATGAAGCAAACCATGCTCCCCTCCCCCAGCCCCAGCAAGAAGCATGCTCCATAACAATAGTTCAAAGGAAAGCTCTATTCTGCAGTTGCACTGATTGTTCTGTCAGCTGACCTCTGCAGAAGGGAATTGCTAACCGCTGCCGAGCTCCTTAGCTGACAAATGAATGATCGCAGCTCCATCTATTTTCACTATGGCCGCCTCTAGCCCAGGTGCTCAGACAGAGAGCCCGGTGTGACATCTTAGATCAAGATGAATTGGCACAAACTCCTGATCCAAGATTGTTTTATACCATTTAATTTAGTTTCTTCCCCTGCTTGGATGAGCACAGCTCTGGTTATGGATTTCTATTCTAATGTACTGAAGCAGGCACTGAAAGAAGCCAATGAAGCAGATGCTGGAGCAGGGGACTGCAGGGATACTGATCAATAGGCAAGGCATTGACCCCAGCCGCTCAGCCTCTGCAATGGCCACTGCTTAAAGAAAAGAAAAGAAAGAAAGAAAAAACACATGTGCTGCTTCCAGTAGGAAATTAAACAACAGAGGCACTTGGTGAATTCCTGCCCCCACCTTGTTGTTCTTCCTTCTGTTTGATTACAATAATATTGAATTAACCCTTTATTGTACCGTAAAGGGTGTATTTTAAAACAAGATCCTTAAAATCATAAGCCACGTCCAATAAATCTGTCAAATTTCACCCCTAAACTAACAAGTAACCCATTAACAGGTGCGTGTCCCATAATGCCAGAATTCTGAAGTTAAAGTTAAACTATCAATCGCCCTATTGCCAGATATTTTAATTATATTCTAAAAAGTAGGCTATTATGCATTTATCTCACAATTTACAGATGAAAATTCATTGTCTGACACTGCCACTCATGGTCTGTATATTAAGCATATAGGAGTTTAAATCTCAGCAATTCTTACAACTGTACTTCTCAAGAGTCTCTAGATTGTAAGAATCTGACTCTTTGTTAACAAAGCAGTAAATGCTGTGACCAAAACAGGGTGAAGGTAATGTAGTTCTGACAGTCTCATTAGCAACTCATTGTACCAACATAAATTGCTCCTTCTCTCTCATCATTGTATTTTTTTTCCTCCTTCAAAGGGAAAAAAAAATCTGAGTGAGCACTTGTTTTTGCCCTTACTTTCTTTGAATTATTAGTAGGAACACACAATTAATTGTAATGATTGCCTACAAATAAACTGACAGCCAAATGGGAGATTTTAAAATGAAATGTCTATAAAAATAGTCCTTTCTACAGTTGCATTTGTCTCATGAAAATTTGGTATTTTCTCACAGCGACGTGCCTCCATTTAATCATGCTAAAGGGTGACACAGAGATCCATTTTCTTGACAGGACGGTTGATCACCCTATCACAGTAAGAAAATTAATAACCTCAAATAGCTCTACATGGAAAAAAGAAGCTACACCAGTGAAAGGAGAAAATGTTCTACATTTTAAACCATATAGATAACACACTTTCTGTATTACACACAAATAGAAGTGACAGATTTCTTCATTTGCTCAGATTTAGCAAAATGAACACATATATTAAAATATATTTCAAAGCATAAAATCTCTTTAATACTAAAACAAAGCCAGTAGTTAACCATTGTCTCTACAGATACCTTAATGAGTAAATATTTTTCTAAACTGTTTAAATAAAAATATGAGTAAAATATTTTAGAAGTTTAAACTGTTTAAAGGGCTGTGAGATATTGATTACTTCATTTAAAAAGCAGTCAGAGTGCAACCACGAGGTCAGGATAAATTTAACAGTTTGAAGCACTTTACTAAATAACTCTAAAGATCATGTTAATTGGCTTTGCAGAGTTCTAGGGTAAAATTAATTTTATCTTAGCTTACAATAAAAGGATTAAAAGACATATTAAGTTCTTCAGGTTTAACTGGAATAGGAATCAATTAATTTGAATTAAGGGTAAAGGCAGTTTTATGAGAGATGGACTACTACCAGATACTTTATATCTGCTATTAGGAACATATTGATGGTACTCTGTTATTGTATTAGGTATTAAAATCTCAGAGAAGTAGATGCTAGGACAATGTAAGGATAAACCATAAGAACATATGTTGCTAATGTAGTGGATTCTGATCACAGAGTGGATGCCTCTTTTGGTTTGAGTCCACCCAGGATGTTTTCCAGCTGTGCCCCCATCAAGTGCCACAAGTCTATACACAGCTGTTATATAAAGTTACGGTGGACTATAAACTTGCATATTTTAGCCATTTATGTAGAATGCTACACATGTGAATGTAATCAATAAGATTTAATCATTATCCATAAACATCTATATCATAATATTCCTCAATGGAGAAAACTAACAAACATCAAGCTTTCAGCCTCTGCTTTCCGTGGCATACCTTGTCATTTTTGAGAGACATTTCAAGCGTGATTATGTATAATGCACATATACAATACTTTCTATCAAACAAAACAAGAAATAAACAGTTTTAACGAGTTTGGTCAACACAGCAAATTAATTAAACAAATGGGGCACAGTGTGGGTGCAGGGGGCCTGCCAGTGGAGAACCCATGATCAACGTTTAAATAGACAGGAAAGACAAAGGGTAGGAGAAAAGAACTATATTACTCATGCTTTGGCAGCACATACTAGAATTGGAATGATACAGAGAAGATTATAATGGTCCCTGCGCAACGATGACACGCAAATTCATTGCAGATGGAGATTTGAGGCACAGCATGATTAAGTGACTTGCCCAAGATCATAGTAGTAAGGGGAGAACCATGCCTAGAACCCAAATCTCAATCCAGCACCTTACCCAAAAAACAAATGCTACTTTCAATTCTTGTATCTATCTCAGCAACTTCTATAGCACCTACCATTAAACACTGAATGCGGTAATTTAGATTTGGAGAGCACTGCCCATAGAGAATGACTTTCAGTGAGAATATTCTCAGGGCACGTATGTTTCATTCAAGAGTATTTCACTCAAAACAAATAAAAATATCCTCCTTGTTTGCCATTATCATGTTCTCCCCATCTTTTACCCTCTTTTCTGTTAAGAAAAGCATATACAGCACAATGTGGCAAAAGCAGAGATTAATAGCAACAACCAATGACACATTTTGTGGATTTGAAATTTTGGAGACAGTTTTCAAAAGATAGGAAGTTTTATAAACCGAATATCTAATAACTACAATGAAGATATGGGATTTTTTACATTAATGTGAGATGAAAATAAATTCTATAATTGCAGTTTAACGTTCACAACAACTGGAAAATCTGAACATACAAAAAGGTTATTTTCAAGCCCCCACACAAAACATTTACACAAAAATTAAAGCTGGGTAATTTAAATAATTCTTCCTCAGACAAAGCAAAACAATTTTCTCACAACATATACATTAACCCAATACATTCGTAACAAGCTCTTAAAAGCGTAACTCACTGCAGATAACCTTTATTGTCCTATTTATATTGCAAATAAATTAAAGTTAACTGCATTTAAAAATTTAGCAAATCATATGCACACAACAAGCACTTTAAATTGATCAGAACATTTAACAGAAAGCCAAATGCCAACTTACAACTTTTCCCAGGTAGTTAGCTCCTAAGACAATACACAATAGAAGAAAATAATAATGTCTACAATATTTCAATGCTTCTCAAACCTTATGAAGAGTTGTTAATGTCTCAAATAAACCAGAACTGAAAAATAATAGTATAAAAAAATACTCAGAATGGGAGGTAGCAGAATATTTGCCACAAGTGGAAAAAGAGACAATATAATTCATTTGATTTAGCCTCCAGAGAGTTATGGTTCCTTCTTTCATTGATGAAATGAATAAAGTAGCCCTTGCTACTATGTACAAATATTCGGAGGGCCTGAAAATTTAGCTATTCATTATGTTGGCAGTTTTCTTCCACTGACGTAACAGACAAAATTCCTCCACAAACCCACCCTGTGATATTTTGGAGTGTTTATTTTTGAACTGGAGAATATTATAGATGTGTATCATGACCCCTGCTGGACTATAAATGTCCTGCCCATGTTTAGTAATTTTATATAATAAAGGTGAGCTGCCTTATTAACCAGATCAAGTTTTCTAATGCTGGGCCTGAATATCCTGTGCATTTCTTTTCTAAACGAATCATGTCCAGATTGCCTAAGTAGAAATCCAAACTAGCTCAAACTTTAAAAGAATCAATACCATCATTGTCACAAGATTTTACATCATTCTCTCAATACTTACATAAGTCCTAAGTAATATGGGTCACTTACATATGGATGTCAGAATAAACACGTTGTCACATTTTCTTAGGTGTCACTTTCTCCTAAGAGTTGTTATGGATTCTACACCACCACTATCCTAATTATGGAGATAAACTTCTACTTTTTAAAGTCCTTTACATTTATATTACAATTGTCTATTGATCTTAGTTGTAGAACCTCAACCTACAACTATTTTACCTTGGGGTAATTATGCGGACTTCCATGGAGTTACTGATATTTACATCAGTGCAAGTGAGAGAAGAATGAGACCATTAGTGTATCCACAGAGATGTCCCCAGAACTGGTTTTCTATACAACTTATTATGATGACTACTTTTTTGATTTCTAATTTTGTTTTAAATTAGTTTGTAGCTTGATTGTCACCATAACCTTTAGAATGCAAACCAATACAGTGCTATCTTGAATCTAGAAGCCTGACAACAAACGACAAAAGAGGGAGGAACTTCTCAGTGATTGTTAACTCTGAAGCCCAACAATGTTAATATATACTAGCACTGTTAAACATTTAATGGCTAACTGTAGTAAACATACGTCTTATGTGGGTGCACCTATCTGTCATGTCCTGACAGCACATTCAAAAGCTTATGCTGCATGATAAAAGGTTAAAGGTTTAAATGGGTAAACTACTATTTTTTTCCTTGATCCTCAAAGGAGAACTCTCCTCCTCTACTGCCAATCAATGGACTTCTTTATTCTTTCTTTCCCCAACATTAAGAGACTGGATTGGATTCTCACTAGAGAAAAATCAATGCCAGTCCTTGTAAAACTGGGGTAAATATGAGGTGCTCCCTCCTCAGAAACACCTTAATCTGATACTTTCATAGCCCCCTCCACCCCCCCATTAGGCTGGCCTGGGGATCAAGCCTGTGAATTAAACATGGGTCTCATGCAGTAGTTTAATGCACTAACTACAAGGCTACCAGTCTGGCTATTAAACAGTCTTTTAATTATTCATATAATTAAGGTCAGTAGGTAGTAAGAGTGAAAGAGTAGTTTACCATATAGTCATTTATAATGTGCTAGACTCCTGTGGCACACCTTCTAGAATTTTGTGCGTTTCATATAAAACTTGCCCAGCAGAAGTACAAGCACTTCAATTTAAAAATCTAATTAGTGTTTTTAATGATTCTCTTTGTTTTATATATAGATAGGGGCTACTAAAATATCACACACTGGGCCACGTGGAAATAAGAAAAAAAGCAAAATTTCAGGTTTTTAAAGAAAAATATCTTACTGCAGATTTTACCAAACTTTTCTGAAGTTGGTAAAGTGTACAATTTCTAGAAAGGAGATTTGCATATTTAGATAGCTTGAGAGCACTCAAAACACCATTTAAAAATTCAGTTTATGAAACATTAGTTATGAGATCAGGGCAGTGGCATATTTTTCCCCAAAAGGAAGAGTAATGGAGTGGCAATATTATAATATATTACAAATATACTATAATATTTTAAAAGTCAAGATTTTTTCTATTTAATTTTCATTTCAAATCATGTACAGTTATTTTATACTTAAACATTTAAAACGTACAGAAAATTGCAATATCTTTCTTTTGCAGGAAACATTCTATGGGTTAACAAGAATAACCATTTATATTAATAATACACAGAATATTTTTGTAACATTTACAACAGAATTTTTTTAAACAGCATGACTTGCCTTTTTGAGGTGCCCATGATTTGGACACCAGTTATATACTAACCACATAATGAAGCATCTCAAACATAGCACAGAATGTTAAAACCTCTTATGGTAAAACGAAATACTGACCAGAATACTAGAGTGTATTCTTTCTAAAAACAATCATGCAATCATTTACATCCACCAAGAAAGCCCCAGAAATGAGCAGAAGGTACCTTAGTTTAAAGTTCTAATTTAAAGGGCTTTGTCTCTAACAGCATAGACATCCACGAATACAAAGTATGATCGGAAATCTTAGTATGGGATTAGAACCCATCTGTAAATCCTTATGATTCTAGTGAGTTCATTTCATCTTATTCATTACAGACTCCTTGAAATAGGTGATTGCAAAATTCAATGTCTTTATTCATGAGTTAATATTGAAATATTCATATTTACGTCTGTTAGCAATTTCATAAGTCTGTAACCAAAACATTTAAGGGTAGCTAACAGCAACCATAAGGGTTAAGACACTGATTTTCTACAGCATAGCTGCTGCTATTCTAAGCTGATAATGTGTTTAAATCCACACCAATGAAACCAATACAACAGTGTTTTATTCAAGGTGAGACCAAATAAACCTGTCTGAAGCTTTGAGAAATAGCCTTTGCAGTACACTTTGAGTCCTAAGTGCCTTTCAGTCCAGGGATCTGTCATTAAATAATCATTAGCCATCATTCATTCTTCCTAAAAAGCTTAACATCTAAACTTGTTCAGCATTCACTAAAGTGTTACTATAGACTACCAAGTACTCATTAGCACTTAGTGATGTTTATACCATTCTCTTTAACAACTTATGGCCTTGTTACAACATACCTTGGAATATCATGGTTTCACTGAATGCACAATATATTCATAGCTTCCAGGTATCCATGAAGATTAAATGATTTGTTTATGGTCTTGTCAAAATAGAATACTATTTGTAATCTTATATTTACTCATATATTTACGGTTTACTGAAACTGTTTCATATCTTATTGCACATTGTCAGTGATTCTTAACATTTCCTAACCTCAGTTTGCCTCAATCTTCAGATTTAGACCAGTGACAGATGAGATTTTAATAACTGTACTAATCTATCCATGGATTTCTATTGAGATTCACTCTGTTGCCTGTTTTGTTACAGGTAACACGGACTTGGACTTTAATTGTTGAATTATAATGAGGATGCACTATACTAATCACAACAAACTAATTTCACCTTTAACTGCAAAATACTGAGGTTGTTATTGTCGGGCACTGGCTATCCCTAACAAGATACAGCAAACAAGGATCAAAAATTAAATATTTATTTAATTCAGAATAGCATGTTAAGCAGTAATGTTTCCTTTTTGGTATGTACAAATATACAGTTGATTGTTTTCTTTCCAGTTAAATTAACCCTTTCTTTGCTCACCAACAATTTATTTGGAAAGTATGTGTGTTGGAAATTCCCTATTCATTTTTAAAATCCAAGACCACAAATTAATTATTATGCCTTGCAATGTTTGTGTCTCTCTCATTGGTAAGTTTGACTAAGTGATCATTACATTAGTTTAATATAATTCTGTTAAAAGCCGTATAATGTCAGATTTATTTAATGAGTTGAGAATTAATTTTAAGTATGCCTGTGCATTGTATTTATTATGCTACCATTTGTTTATTTTACCATACATTTATAAATTATAAAGATTCATAAATTATACAAATATTTACTGTGTGATGATCTTGTAATTTCAGTTACTAGATAAAATTGTGCATCTGTATGCAGCATTTAAAATTCCATAGATTTCTCAGTTTTGTGCTGTAATATATTAGAAATCTATAGCTTATTTCATCAATATCATCTGCATAAATGTACAAATAACATACATAAAATCTTAACCCTCATATAATTGCATAACAGTAAAAATAATATTAGAAATAGAATAATATACATAAAATATATGCCTCATAGAACTGGGATATTCTGAGTATGCGGTTCTACTGTAAATAAAAGGAAATTCTATTTTGTTTCTATTAAAGTGAAAAAGAAATCTGGCCTACTTTCCCAATGTAAACTGTAAAGAATCCATTTTGTCTAGGACAATTTTTCACTGGTCTACGCTCTGAGAAAAAGAATCATCTTCATCCATTTTATGCTCCTTGAAATTCAATAGAGTGAAATATTCAGTCATAAAAAGAATGCTACAGTACAGAACAACAGTCTAGTGAATAGCAATATACTATAGAAAATAAAAATATCTACCTAGATATATATAAATGAATTTTCTATAGGTTATAAGATTAACAAATAACAATAATTAAACAATATCTTGCGTCTTAGAGTTATTAGTATATTTAAACATACATTAAACAACAAATGGCAGAGTTAAATATCTGAGTAACCAAACCTAGAATACCTTCTCTTGCTTTCTTTTTGAATTAGTAGATTAATAAAATTATATTCTTACAATGTGACAGTATTTAAACTGATATGAATATTGAAAAATGAATCATGAGGTATACTACATTGATACTAGAATTTCATAATATTTTTTTCTTGCCAATGCATCAGTTCTGGTTACATTAAAAACACAGCTAGAAATACCAACACCTACAACTTTAACAAGGAAACGAAATATTACAAAATAATAGTTAAAGGTCACTTGTCAGCAAGTTTTGTGTCTGAAAAGAGACTAGTTAGTTTGCATGTAGTTAATAGCTAGACAATAAAAAATAAAAATGTTTTCTCAAATGCTTTTAAAGATATGTTAGATTAATTGTTGTTAAAAATAATTTATAAAAACCAAAACCAAACCAAACAAAAAAAAACAAAAAAAAAAAACAAAAAACCAAACTTCATCACCTGATCAATAAAAGCAATTCATTCTCGAATATCAAATCTCTCTGTACACAGGTAAAACATCCAAATGTAAAATTCAGATTTATAGTGGCTTTACTGAAACATGGATTACTACTTTCTTGAAAAGGAATGTAAGAGTAAAACTATTTTAAATTATAGTCATTTTGAAAATGAGTTGCAACCTATCCTGATTCTTTAAGAATAGATCAGGTTCTTACTAGAAATCAATGAGAAGGCAGGTAAAATTAGATAGCCATGATCTGCCAGGAAATCAATAAGAGATACAGCAAAATCAGACTCTAAGTTCTATGTTTTTTAGAAACTAAAATTCATTTTTCCTGTAAGCAAAATTGTTAAAAGTTAACAGCAGAATGAATACTTTCAAATGTCATTATACAATTTTAGAGACAAGGTGGGTGTCTCTCTACTACCCTAGGACCAACACAGCTACAACAACACTGCAAAGATCATATAATTTTGACTCATCCAGCTTCATAAAAATGTTTTTTAAAATATTTTATTTTTTTAAAAAAATCCCAGTTTTAATATGATTAAAATACATTTCTCCATGGCTTGTTTGACTATATTTCCATTAAGTAACTTAAAATGCTTAATTCAATCATTTTGACAGTGAAATGATCCAACCATTACTACACACAAATAATAGGATGTATTTATTTTTAGGGGGGGGGTCTCATCACAGTATCTGTAAATTAATTTTAAGAAAATTTTTACCTCTACGCAAATGAAAACTTGAAAGGTAAAATTATAAAGTAAAAATTGGGTGCCAAAGTTGTGACATAAAAAGGGAAAGCTGAATACCACCACAGGGAAGCAAGGCAGAAATATATTTAGAATCATTTAACAGTATGGATTAGCAAATTAATAAAAGAAAGGGACATTCAGAGTTGTATATGTAGCTATAGTTCAACCCACCTAGTTTCTCAAAAGTAATAAACAGCAGTTATATTTAGTGATAGATTCTCAGCCTTTTCTTAAAGCTGATTCTATATTCCTTGAACACCAAAATTCCCAGTGATATCAGTGAGAGTAAACTGGGTATGTAACAAATAGAGGGAAGGGCCTGGAATTTATTTTCCATGTGCAAACATGTAATGTAAATACACAAGCAAATTTTGTGGTCTATTATGCATACATATTTTTATTAATATAAAAATGTGACTATTACATGCGACTATACATTTCTGTATTATTTAACCTGTTATATTAAAGCATGGAATATTTTATGGGGAAATACTGACTGACTCAGAAAAAACAAAGAAGAGCTTTACATGTAAAGTTAAATATTATTGGCTAGTATGTCAGCACAAATATTTTAAGATTCACAAGTAGTAATAGGTACATTTTTAGCAATTTCTTGATTCTTTAACGCAATATTCTTTAGCATGCATGTATATTTTATTATGATTACAAAGCATTGAATCTCCAATTAGGTTTCACTTTCAAACAGTATAATCAATAGGATATGCTTTTCACTTTCTGGTTTACAGCTGTGTATTCGTATTAATTATGAGAAATGAGTATATACATCCTTACTCAGAAAAATGCAGAAGAACGTATCATTTTAGACGTTACCAATACATTTATTTGTTTAGAAGTAAAAGCAAAAGAAAGCCATCAACAAGGAAAGCACAAATCAGCATCAAAATTATAACAGGCCCTACTGTATCGCAGAAGCTCAATACTAGACTGCAGCTGCTGGAGGAACTCCAGAGAGAGTTAACCTGATGTGATAAAAGGCTTGACAAAGCAATTCTGACTGTGCAGCAATGCTAAGTTGTGGGCTAATACGAGAACAGGGGGCCCAATCGGTGTCTTTCAACATGCGCAATTTACACATGGCTTTATCAATAGCCCTAGTGCTGAATACAGAACACACTCTATTTGGCTTTCAGTCAATTAAGCTTTAAGCTGTCAGCAAACAAGACTTTTAAGTTAATTTTGAATCACCGCGAATCAAGTTGAAGGTTGTGAAAGGGCGCGCTCACATGCCGGCATGAAAAAAGCAATTTAATTGCCTCTGAATAGCTATTATTATGCTGCAATTGACCTACTGAATCTTAGATGATCTATTTATTTATCAAAGTGCAACCAAAGACTAGTAAAAGAATTAAATTTATGAGCTAAGCTTTTAAAATTTTGCATAAGTAGGTAAAATTACACATTTCTGTGTACAATATAACAGATCAAAATATTAGATTATTTTATGTTCAACATGTTTTATTTAACTTACATTAAGTGACATTGCTTATTTAAAGAAAGAAAGTATTGTAAACTTAAACTACAGATATCTGAAATGTAGAAACAAATAATTTTCAATACAATTATTCCAATTACAGTTAATATCTTTTTCTCAACTTGAGTCAAATGGACTGTGTATAAGTAGGCAATTGCTTTAAATGACCATAACTTCAAAAATAGAATGTATTTAACTTTGTAGAATAAGAAAACAGCAAAAAGTACAACTATGAAAAATCTAAGATTAGACTTCTGAAGTTACAGCTATAAAGTTTGTGTCAGAACTTTATTTTTCTTGATGTCAAACAGAGTAAGAAGATTGATTAGTTTAAATGTATGTCATAGGAATCACCATTATGAATTTTTTTTGTAATTTTATAAGTTCTTTTCACTCTGTAATAGTAGCTTCTTGGGAGTTTGCTAGATTATAGACTTCATAAGGAAACAGATTTTTATTTCAAAGCACTTCAGAATGTGCAGAACTTTAAGCACTAAGGTACTCCCATAACTTCACTGGAGTAATCATATGCTTAAAGTTATGTATACAACTAAATGCTTTGCTGGATCAGGGCCTAAATTTTTCCTTTTGCATTATACATACATAATGCTCTATTATTTGACGGTTACATAAGTACTAGGCTATATAAGCAAACTTTTTTTTTTAAAAAAATAGGAAGAAAAATCATTGAAGTATTTGGACTGAAAATTCAAGCACAATTAAACTATTTTGCAAAGAGAAAAATGAACATTTTATCTGTAAACATCAGCTGGGTTTTTTAAAAGATGCAATGGGTACAACAGATTCTTCTATTGCAGGATGGTACAAGGAGTTGACTAGATACTATATTATTGGGAAGTTCAGTGTTGCATGAACACCTGCTATATTCTCACAGAGTCAGAACATATATGGGCTTTTGAGGTTGCTCATTTGGAGTCTGGGCAGCAGAGAACCCCAAATAATGTCTCAAGACCTAAAACACTAATTTGAAATCTGAATTTAAACAAGCAGAGTTCCACAGCATATATCTTTGGCAAGGATTGAGGACTTAGATTGTAAACTCTGTGGGGCAAGGAATCAAATTCTATCTGTATTACACAGCATCATGCTATCTTTGTTGCTATATAAAATATTATTAATAACTAAAATCTGATTGCAGAATTTTTATAATTGGTGATATGTGACCTAACAAGAACATGGCTTAACTCATTGTGGAATATGAAATTTACAGCATTGCAACGTGAAGGGAAAAAACCTTACTTGTAAACTGTGTACCTCTGACCTGACATTCCCTGGAATACAAAATCCCAGAATGCTTTTAAATAAATAAATAAATAAATAAATAAATAAATAGTAGTCACTTTTCAGAGTAGAATCACACTTTAACAAATCGCATATTTCACTCAACAAAATGGTGTATCATATAACACGTTGGGCATCAGGTCCATGTAAATGATTTAATATGTGATAAAAAAATTGATGATCCAAAAGTTCTATTAGAACTTTTAGACGCACTCAGGACAAGAGGCATTTCCAAATGTAAATTTGTAGATTTTAAAGATTTACTGACAATGTTTGTCTCAGACACGTAGGCACTTTATGTAAGTTAATACCATTAAGATATTGGATATTTTGCATAATGATGGGAAAACAGCTTCTCAAAGTCTGTGGCCTACCCTTACATTTACTTGTCCCAAGAGATTCTGCCCTAGTTCTCCAATTCTAGCCAGCACAGGTGATCTACGGTTGCCAGGTGTCCTATTTTCAACTGGAACACCCGGTTGAAAAGGGACCTTGGCGGAAGAAGTCTGGTCAGCAGCGCAGTGGGGCTAAGGCAAGGCTCCCTACCTGCGCGGCTCTTGGCAGCAGCGGCATGTCCCCCTCTGGCTCCTACACGTAGGGGCAGCTAAGGTGCTCTGTGCCCCAAGTGCCAGCTCCGCAGCTCCCATTGGCCAATGGGAGCTGCGGGGGCGGCTCCTGCGGACAAAGCAGCGCACACCGCGCAGAGCCGCCTGACCACGCCGCCACATAGGACCCGGAGGGGGAACATGCCACTGTTTCCGGGAGCTGCCTGAGGTAAGTGTTGCCTGGAGCCTGCACCCCCCCCTGCACCCTAAACCCCCTGCCTCAGCCACAATCCCCCTCCTGCCCTCCAAACCCCTTGGTCCCAGCCCGGAGCACCCTTCTGCATCCCAAACTCCTCATCTCCAGCCCCACCCTAGAGTCCACTAAGCTGGAGCCCTCACCCCCACACATGCCCCAACCTCCTGGCCCAGCCCGGTGAAAATGCGTGAGTGAGCAAGGGTGGGGAGAGCGAGTGAGCGACAGAGGGAAGGGGGATGGAGTGAGTGGGGGCGGGGCCTCAGAGGAGGGGCAGGGCAGGGGGCGAAGCAAGGGTGTTCATTTTTGTGCAAGTATAAAGTTGGCAACCCTAAAATGATCAGACTGACTCAGATTTAACCTGTTTACACTTAGTGTGAAATTGCAGAAAATCCTGAATGATTAACCCACTCTTGTTGTGACCCAAAAATGTGAATTTCCATAGATGAAAAATCTGGCAGAAGATCACACCTGTTTCACTGCAACTCCTGCATATAACAATTCCACAGTTGCACTAGCAGGAATAGAAGCAAAATGGTTATGAGAACTATATAATCTGTATTTCAAATCAGTAATTTTCTTCACTTGTCATCTGTTTATACAAGCTCTGATCCAACCTCCACTGAAGTCAATATGAATCTTTCAACGGTCTTTAATGGGATTTGGTCCAGGTAGCTCATAGCTACAAAGAAGGCTGCTGTACATCAGAGAGTATCTTAATGCCACATCTACTGCACATGTATCTAATTTTAACCTTGTGTTATAAGAACTGCCTCTGGAATTCTTCTGCACTTCACTGCCAATTTATGTAGTACATGTTAATAGATTCTACTGGGACTGCCACACAGAAAAGAAAAAGCAGATCTCCCATCGCCAAAGAGTGAAACTCCTATTTCATGCTGTGTTGTCTGAGTGCTATATTTCAGTGTTTGGGCACCACAGCTGTGAAATATGGCCTTTCTTTAAAATGTGAGAAAAAGCTCAGACAATTTGTACCATATTTTAACCAACAGTATTGCAATATGAAAATTAACTAACCTAATGTACTGTGATTAGAGGCATTATCACATCACAAACCCACCTTCCAACAGCGATTTGTTCATGATGATCTTGAAATCAAACCAAACTTTAAAAATGTCCTTTCCAAACCAAGAAAAATAATCTTGCCTTTCCTCACCTGCTAAAAAGTCAGAGCTTGTCTGATAGCTGCTTATTGACCTTGTTAAGTGAGGTGAATGTCCAATTCTAGTTCTTATGGACAGGATTTCCTATTACAAAAATCATCAATCACAGTTGGCCCTTGGCAGTCTCAGCAGAGAGGCTAGGGAGGCAGTGAGCATAGACACTTTACTAGCCTATCACCTCTTGAAGTGGGTCTCTCCATATCAGCCTAAAAACTATTTCAGGGCTTTGGGAGTAAAACTGTACTACTACTGCTGCCTGTGCGGTAAGTAATATGTGGGTAAACAAGCCTTCCGCTTTCAAGCACAAAATTCACTTTAAAAATAATAACTCACTAAGAAGGGCACACACACATTTTGTTTAGAGTATTTGTTTAAAAAAAATCTGAAAAAGGTGTGATATTTTACAAATATATAGAGAAACCGATACGATACATATGATATATTTCTGCATTCTAATGGTATAGGAAACCTCTTATATGCTTTGATTTTGATATATCCTGCTGTGTGCATAACCTGAAATTTCACAACTATGCATTCTGTGTGTATGCCTATAAATTAAATAGGCATTAGAAAGATTAATCTAATTAGCTGACAAAGGCTTAATTGTGCAGGCCTCTAATATACAGTGAGGATTTGTCAGGTCACATTACCCTCCCTAAATCCACAACACCTATGAAAAGGGAGAAATAGTGGAAAACAGGATCTTTAAAAATCACCATTTTGGGAGATGGTCATTAAAAAACCCCTCTTTCCCCGCCCCCTCCCCTATTTTTGCTGCTCTGACATCCATTTCCATGGAAACAGCAACGTCCAGTAGAGGAGTTGGAACTTTTGCAGGTTCAGCTGTGGCTGCAAGTCTGAGGGATACACAATTCTCTTTACTTTTAAAAAGGCCTAATTGTAAAATTAAGAAATCAAAAAGACATTTTATGTTAGACATGAAAAGGCTGTAAAACTTCAACTCCTCTTGCCCTCATCCAATTCCCCCTCATTTGCTTATATTGTGCCTTGGATATTAGTTACCACCCTGTTAACAGAAATTAACCACAATCACAACAACAACAACAACAACAAATGGCAGAGAGGAGAGAAGAGAAGTAGCTAAGCAAAAATTTTAAACTTAGTTTTGCTGTTAGCCCTGAATTCCATGGGGTTTACTGTAGTAAAGGAGGGGGATCTGACGCTATTTAATCAATCATCATGGAGTTGAGATGCTGCCATGATTATAAATGTGCTTATTTAAAAGTAGACAGACTAAGTTACACAATTTTGGGGAAAGAGAATTCCTCTCAACATTTATGAAAATTATGTAAATAGGTTAAAGATCTCACTGCACATTTTTAAAAGAAAGTCAGCTCCAGTACCTCTCTTCAAGTCTTCTCTGCACCCACAAAATGGATTTTAGAATTGATTAGGTCAGGACTGCCACTAAACCCATTATTATATTAAATGCTTATCTATTTAAAATACTATTTCCCTACACTGAAACAAAAAGGGATTTTCCCACCTAAAAAGAAGAAAATATAAATTCCACATTTAGAATAAGCAACATTTCTAAACTAAACAAAAAAGGCAGGGTTAACAGATGCTGTGTTTAGCATCTGATTTCTTAAAAGCTAGTTCAAAATATTTCTACTTCTGAGTACAAAATGCATAAGGTGTTTAAATCAGTATTAATTAAGGGAACCGCGGCCAATGGGAGCCACAGGGGTGATGCCTGCAGGCAGAGGCAGTGCGCAGAGCTGCCTGGCCATGCCTCCGCCTAACAGCTGAGTGAGGGGGATGTTGCCACTTCCAGGGAGCCCCCCAGGTAGTGCTGCTCAGAGCCTGCCTCATGGTGCCCCATGCCCCAACCTCCTGCCCCTCCCACACCCAAACTCTGCTGCTGCTGGGGTGGGAGGCATGGAGCCAGGTAGAGAGCCTGCCAGCCCTGCCAACTCTCCCGCCAGCACCAGCGGGTGTCTCAGGCCATGCACTGCTGGCCACCCCACTCCCAAGCAGCCAGGCCGCCCTCCCCCAGCACCCGCGGGGCTCCCGGGCAACCCACTACCCAAGTTTTATTCACTGGTATTTTTAGTAAAAGGCATGGACAGGTCATGGGCAGTAAACAAAAATTCATGGCCCATGACCTGTCCATGACTTTTACTAAAAATACCCATGACTAAAACATAGCCTTAATCATCACCATGTAAGCTTTAAAAAATTTTAAGTATTAAGAGAACAACTTTAGTGTCCTGAAAATCCTGTTCCCTAGGAACGACCTAGTAAGCCAATCCTAAAATCAGTAATTGCTGATTTTGCTCAAAAATGTGAGTTAAAAAATAAAAGATTAAAATAAATAAAACCTTTTGTTTTTTGCCCTTTATAACTCATAGCATTTTTTAAGATTTCACAACAGTTGCCGAAGCAGGAATCAATGAGAACAGGCAAACACATTTATTTAAAATGTGGCCAAAAGGCCAGAACTTTATTATATACAAATTTAACCCTACTGGCAACAGGGTCCTGATACTGGCTGAAAAAGGTGAGGAGGCAACAGCAGCCACTTAACTCACTTCACTGATACTGCCCTGTCACCATCTCCCTTCAATACACATACTGAGTTCTGAGTGTCCTGTCTAATCAGGGATTAATACATTCCATCTAATAGCAAAGCCTAAATTAATCTACATTTCTGAACAACCAACTGTTCATGGAGAGTTTTAAACCTTTAAAACCTGCACCTGAGTTTCTAGCAACAGCACATATGCACCAGCAACAGCATAAATGGCAGTATAGAACACACTCAAGTGTGTCATGAAAACCTGCTCAGGTCAGTCTACTGCAGTGTATCATACCAGAGAATGAAAACAGCCCTGAAAGAGCTCCAGCTGTTGCAAAATGCATCAGCCTGCCCACCATGATGGGGTGATATGCCCACATGAGCATATCACCCCTGTCTTCTGGACACTACATTGGCTTTCCAATGAACACCAGATCAAATTCTAGGTTCAGATCCTGATTTTCAAGGCTTTTAACAGGCTGGGGATGAGGCTACCTCGGGGACTATTTCCCTCGGCAGCCATGACCTTCCATGGCAGATGCACTCCTCAGGAACAATGGATTTATCAACAACAATGATGAGACTTGCAAGAGGAGACAGCTTTTCCTGCAGCTGTCTCCCAGCTTTGGAACTCTCTGCCTTCTGGACAAAATATAAGAATCAGCTCTTCAAAGCTCTCTCACAATAGTAATGTCAAAAACAAGTATTTTTTAAAATGTCTATACAACCTTCCCTCTGCCATCTGACAGGAAAAAAGGAGACGAGTCCCAAAGTATCAACGTTAATTAAACTAAACTACAGTCAATCAAATATTAAGCTACTCTGGCATTATAGCGGTAAAAATAGATAGGCATGTTTTTCCATTAGTAAGGGCATTTAACCCTTGTCTCCTTGCCAAATTCCAATCTACATAATTAAATTTTGCATATTTAAATTTCCAACATTGTTCAACTGAAACTATGTGCTACTCTATATAGTCTTAAATAGCTTCCTCACACTACTTCCATGAAGGTAAATCTCTCTCTTTCTCTCGCTCTCTCTATACACACACACACACACACATATATATATTTAATTTGTTTTTTAAAAGGGTTACTGAAACTACCCAATATTTTAGTATGTGAAGTACTGAGCAACTCAATCTATTGTGCAAAACTTCACGTTGCAAAGCACCAAATCAGCTTTGAACTGAACCAACTCAGTTTAAGATACAGCAGAAAGCAATGCTAATCTAATACCAAAAGCCTTACCTTGGCAAAATCCATTCAACCTACTAAACAATATTTTTTTTCTCTCTCAAATGGACCAGTAGCTGCACAAAATAGAGGCATGGTCTTTTAGAACCTTGTGATTAACCTGCCAGAGTCCTACATCAAAGATCACAACTATGGATGTTAGGACGGAGTGGCCAAATCATGTTATAATCACAACTGCTGAGAAATACCGCACACAGACACAATTTTTGTATAAAATGAAGTATGCCAGCAGTGCAGGTATTTCACTGCAGATGACAATATAACCTCAATCCAACCTGAAGTTTTACCTAAACACTAACATAAAAACAGTTTGGGGGAATACAAATTAAACATTGTTTGCTTCTCACTGTGGGCCAAACAATTATTTTAAAAACTGTGTTGGAAAATCATTTTCCAGATCCAGTTTCCTAACATAGTTTTAGAAGAGTTTTGTCAAATGCACAATGACCAGGCAACATGAGTACAAACCAATTTTTAACCACTGTTTATTTCTAAGGAGCAATAAAATTATGTGTCATAAACAAAGAATTTTTGTTGTGGTGGTGAAAGCCTTTGTCACCTCCTGTCTGGACTACCCCACTACAATACTGCGAGGTATGAATCCATCAACCCCTAGGAAATGCACTAGTATAGAATGCTACAGCACATCTCCTCAGCAACATGGGTTACTGTGATCACATCAAACCGGTCTTCTGCTCTTTACACCAGCTTCCCACAGAATATCAAGTCAAGTTCTCTACCCTTATCTTCGAAGTGCTCAATGGCCTGAGCCCGGCATGCCTAAACCAGGGGTAGACAACCTATGGCATGCGTGCCGAAGGCGGCACGCGAGCTGATTTTCAGTGGCATTCCCACTGCCTGGGTCCTGGCCACCGATCCGGGGGGCTCTGCATTTTAATTTAATTTCAAATGAAGCTTCTTAAACATTTTAAAACCCTTATTTACTTTACATACAACAATAGTTTAGTTATATATTGTAGACTTATTGAAAGAGACCTTCTAAAAATGTTAAAATGTATTACTAGCACGCGAAACCTTAAATTAGAATGACTAAATGAAGACTCGGTGCACCACTTCTGAAAGGTTGCTGACCCCTGGCCTAAACTAAGATCTAGAATGAAGACTGTGGATTGCAATTCTGCTCCACAAGGGTAAAGCTTATTTGTTAAAGAGAAAGAGAATTCTGAGAGACCAGACCAAGACTGTGGAAAGAACTCCAAAAGGAACTAAAGAAACATCATAAACCTTAGCACCTTCCGCTCAGGTGCAAGGTGTGCTCCTTAGACCTTGCCTTTTCCAATACAAACAGACAGCGGCATGTACATTTACAAACAAAACCAAAACCTTACCAAAACTAAACTCTACATTGAACAGACTTTTCTCCCCCAGGCGAGAGGATGAGAGAACAAATTACGTGACAGACATTAGTCACATTGCTTAATTCACTGCAGGATGTTTCTCAAATACTACAGTAGTAAGGGTGGTATAAGAATATATAGAACAGAACACATCTTACTGAGAATCAATTTATCATTTTTAATCAAACATTTTCCTTTTCAATTTAAAGTCACTAACTCTACAGCTTATTTACAAGTATTAAACTGATTAAGACATACTAAATAATACTGTTTCACCGATGAAACCTCACTCAGTGATTGCTATTTTCAAACACAAGGGTGACTCTATGCTTGGTCCCAGTGTTCCTGATGATGTCTTAGCACTAGCAAATTTTGCACTCTACTTCTAGAATAGCAGAGGCAAATCCTAGGATATGTCATAAAAGATTTACTGATATAGCATTTTTGATAATACAAACTACATGTTTTATCCTTCTACCTGAGGTGATAAAGGATCTCTGGACAATCTGGTTTTTAAGTAACAATTTAATGTTTGCAGTATAGTTATAGCTATATTGGTACCAGGATATTAGAGAGACGAGGTGGATGAGGTACCACTTTACTACATTTCCCAGACCTGAAAAAGAGCTCTTTATAGCTCAAAAGCTTGACTCTCTCACCAACAGAAGTTGGTCCAATAAAAGATATTACTTCATTCACCTTGTCTCTAAAAAATTAATGGCCGTTTACCAAGCCAAATTTTGTAATCCCAACTCCATTCTTTATGGGCCTGATCCAAAACCCACTGAAGTCAACAAGACTCTTTCCATGGGATTCAATAAGCACTGGATCAGACTAAGACAATGTAATTTACAGTGTTCCCCCAGTGCTTTTAGAAATGAACTATGAAGACAAAGGGAAAAAGTTTGTGTGCTCTTTACTGCTTCTTTATAATGAATATAGATGCCTCATAGTCAATTTCATGTAATTTAGATGCAATATTTAGGATATGTTAAACATCTAAACAAACAGAAATAGTTTCACGATTTTTTCTGTTAGCTCAAATAAAAGTCTGGGTAGATTTAAACATCTTCCTGAAGCATTTGCAACCCAAACATACAACACTGAACTGTTGAAAGAGAACCAGACAGTGAAATTACTAGAAACAAATTTGAAAATTAAGTCAGCTTTCATTTTCCTTCTGAAGCACAACCCAAAAAGAAAATTTAAACAGCATAAATGAAGAAAAATAAATTACTTCAATGCCAATGAGCTCCAGTGTTCTCAGTAACACAAACAGGGAAAGTTGATTTTTAAAATACATGATTTTTTCACAGAAAGGTAATGATACTGATCTCCTTTGTAAAGCACTTTGAGATCTACTCATGAAAAAGTGCTATATAAGAGCGAAGTAGCGGTATTTATTATTATTAACCTGACAATGTTCCTTTAAAAAGAAAAATGTAAAAACCCCAAAGACTTCTATAGTTAACAGAGTTATTCTAAATATCAGTTTAGAAAGATAAATTAATCAAAAGAAAAACCTTTAACTGAATTAATGAAAGAGACATTCTGAAAAATGTCTACCTGATGTCAATGAGGAAAGATGGGGAACCATCAGAAAACAATAAAGCCATAAATGCATTTCTAAAGGAAAGAGGACAACCTTTTGCCAAGTTAATAAAATTATTCAGCGTAGCCATGGAACAAAGGAATATTGCACAAAGTTGGAACAATGCACCTCTCACCAAAAAGACAAAGAATTAAAGACCAATCACCTTACTAATTCTAAAAGCTTTCCACAAACACCGACATTCTTGCAATAACCAGCAGAATAAGTAGTACTGACATATTACTTTAATACACAAAATAAAAAGGCTTTAAGTATGGTACTTGTCAGCTACACATTACACTGAGTGCCATCAAGAAAATATGGGCAAAAAAAATGTAAAACACATGCACAGATTTAGCATTTTTTAAAAAGTTAAATATGTATACATATTAAAGAAGAGGATCTAAACTATCAAAATTAAAGTAATTCAGATTTAATTCTGCATTCTTTCTTAGATACTGCATTGGAGTAATAATATGAGACTTTCAGTGTGTGTAATATTATTGAGGTATATAATAAAGTAGGGAGCAACAGTTTAAACTTTAATTTCCTTGCTTTTGTGCCTTTAGTCAGCGCCTTGAGATTAATATATACACTGTACAGAAGTTTGTGATTGATAAATTACATATTTACAACACCTTGCTAAAGTTGGATTATAATATTTTCTACACTCTCGAATCTAGAAAATACAATAATGCAACTTAATGTAGATGTTTTAGTTGGATACCAAGATGGATTTTATCCTTGGCATGTGACAGCATGATTTACAGCTCTGGAGGGCTGATGTTGCTTCTGTTCTGCTCCAAATGTAAAAAAGGCCCAATATCTAATCTCCAATCTTGCAAACACTTAAAAGATATGTATCATTTTAGTTGTTTGAGTGAAGTTGTACACATGGCTCAAGGGTTTGCAGCACCAGTGCCAGGGGAACAAATTCTGCTCTCACTCAGGCAGCTGCTGAATACAGTAAGGTTGGTATATGCATGTCTGAGGGCATACCTCATCTTTAGTTAATCTCTTTTCAGTTTTGTAGCTTACGTGCTGAAGCACCGCAAGCACTGCTTTCCACTGATAATATAACAGACATTTTAGAATGCCTTTTTAAAGGCTGTAATCGTGATTGGTATGGCATATAAAAAGTACAGCACCAATTGCTAAATAGATCCTGTTTTGACATTTTAACAAAAATTTGCTAGCAATTCCAAACTGGCAAAAAAACAAACATCATTTTTCTATGCAGCCATTTTGAAATGTCAGCCATTGCTAATCAATATGAATATGTTATGACTAGACACAGTGGCTCACAAACTGGTCAGAGCGGCAATTTTACAATCCTCTAATCTGGTCACATTGCCAAGACTGCCAAAATGTTTCTTCATTAACCTAATTTATTACAATTGGGAATTTTAAAATCTTGGAATTCTTCCAAAGTGTTCTATACTGTATACTTTTGAAAAGAAATTTTGAAAAATTAACATTCTTATATTAGCACTTCAGAAATAAATATATGTAGCACCATTCCTGCACTGACATCTGTCATTCAAACAGATGTCGGCCTATAAACCTCAAAACTGTTAATGCAAGTTTATTGGGTGACATCTGTTTGAGTGACAGACACCCATATCTTTTCAGATATGTGCATTTATATATTGTTTAATTAAGCAGCTGACCCAAAGCATCTTTTTGGGACACTTTTCTTACAAAAAAATAAATAAATACTAGACTTCTTATCCTTAACATATCATTGTTCTTTTCAAACTACTGCAAATTGTGAAATACTGGATTTTAGATCAAATGGATAATTAGACATTTTAGCAAAACATTTGTCAAAACACCTTTTAAACCCATGCTACTGCAAATGAAATCAACACGAGAAAAAAACAAATGTTTAATTTCTAAATAATCTGAAATCTTAGTTATCATTCTATTCTTAATTGTAATACTTAAAAGATAAAAATGACATACAAGAAACAATATACATTTTCTTATTTAGCATCTGAAAGAGTTGAAATATGCTTCAGATGAGAAAACCTCGCTTATCTGGTGTTCTATACAATAGCCAGTGCAGGATATGGTGGATGGTTTTTCAAGGAGTGATTAAACACAAATTAAAAGAGTCTTTGATCTCTGTATGACAGGCTTGTGAGAGACCACATACCAAAATGTGTGTTGACAGCGTCTGTGGAAGGTTCTCAGGTTTGGTCTAACTTACTTAAATGAAACCCAGCAGGAACTTTGTCAAGAGCCTGACTCTTTTGGCACCCTTATTGTCCTGAACAGTGGGTCATTGGCTTGTTTGTTGGGGATGGCAGATGGTTTCATTTGTTGTGTACTTCCACTCATCACCAAATTTTAGGTAGTAGCCTGGTCAGTGATGGGAGAGAAGTAATGCGTGGTTGCACCTGTCGCTTTCACTTCAAAAAAAGTCCAGCTCCAATAGTAAAAGACAGTAGGGAAAAACGGTTAAGACTGGCTTGAGAAGCTCAATAAATCAAACAAGTAGGTGGCCTTAACACTATATACAGCTTTTAATTAGTAGTTCTTTCTGGTTCTTTTTAATGTTTTATTTTATGATAAGGTTCAAATACTTTGTCATACTTTAGGGAGAGATATTGTGTCATAAGAAACTAAATGTTAACTGGTAGAGGCGAAGGGAAATTATACAATGAAATAAAGAAAATAGCTGAAAAAACATAATCAACCTGAATTGAATCTAAAGTCTGATTTCTACCTCGTGAAAAGTGTTAATGCTCTATTGATAATATTTGAATAGATTCAGTGCCTGAAACCCTTAATCACGATTGCAACCCCATTGTGTAAGGCATGGGACTGAACATACAAGATACGGTCCCTACTCTTACACACTTACAAGCTAAGTAGCACTGAAGGTAATGCAGGCACACTACATTTTCCACTGTATCAAAAGAAAAAATATCTGCAATATGGACCAAGTGTGAGGTCTTTATTCATGCCACAGAATTCTTCTGAATAAAGACTAAGAATGCTTAGTAACTGAGTTAGGAGGTTAAGGATTTGCAGCATTTGGCATGTATTTATGACAGAAATATCATTTACTGTACCCATACTCATACAAATGCATTAAATATTGAAGTAAAAGATGACAAGTTTTTTATTTAAACAGAATTTTAATTTTCAATACTTTAAAGATGTTATCAGACTATATTTACTTGATATATTTATACATGTAAACATCATATACATATAAACGTCTATGTTTATACATGTATATATTATATGGTTATATGTATATATGTTTATATTATATATTGTATATGCTGCTGTAATGAGCTGAGAGCTTGTTCACATCATAGCATCACAACTTCTGTGCAATTCGCAATCTATAATTAAAGATAATCACTTGGGCTAGACTCTACATTGGCTTGCGTGACTGCACAAGGAATATGCTTAGAGGGCCCCCTAAACCAGCTACCCAGATTGCAGGCAGTAGTATAGGGAAGGGAGTAGCCTCCATGGGGCTGCTATCTCCCACTCTAAAAGGGTGAGATAGGGATAGAAGTGGGCAGATTATTGGCTCTATCCTGCCACCCCCCATGCACTGGCTAGCACATTATGCCACCATAATGGAGGAAATACAAGACATCAACTGAAAACGTGGTAAGGGGTACTTTCTCTTGGAAGCAAGGGGGAACCAGATTGTTCACAGTCTGCCTTGTAGTCTGCTCCAAGGGCAGCACCTACAAAGCACTGCCTCTTACTTGGGGTTCATAAACAAAGCAATGATTGAGACACTGAATTGCCAGTGTACTGTAAGTCAAAACTGAAACACACTGACAAAACTATGTGGGAGAAGTTACTCAGTACAATGCATTTATGCGTGGCTCTGGCATTAATTTTATGGGAACCAATTCACACATCGAATCATCACCCAATTAGTCTTCACATGTTCCCATGCCATATAAAATTAAACTAAAATGGTTACTAATCTTTTGTAATTGTTGTTCTTTGAGATGTGTTCCTTACGTCCATTCCATGTTAGGTATGTGCGTGGCGCATACACTGTTGCCGGAGATTTTTCCCTCAGTGGTATCCGTCAGGCCGGCTCTAGCGCTCTCTGGAGCCCCGTGCACATGCACTGGTATAAGAGGCGCCGCTGGCCATGCACCCTCTCAGAATGGTGCCTGGGGAGCACTTCACACTGACACCGAAGTACTCAGGGCCGAATTGGAGCAGCTCCCATGAGGATAGCCTTCAGCATCAGGTCTCTGTTTTTTTTAGTGTAGGTTCTAAAGTCCCGAGAGATCTTGCACTTGTCTCTCACATGAGATTCCCCCTAAGCACTTTTGAACAGTTGGAGTACGGGTCACTCAATGGCATAGATTTGCCACAGGAGGCACAAGGCTTGAAGCCCAGGGACTGGGGCATGCCTGGCCCCTGGGGCAAAGGAGTCCCTCGTTAATAGGAACTATCTATTTACACTTACTGTATACACCAACACTAATTACAAAAACTCTATATACACTAAACTAAGACAACCACGAACCTCTGGGAAGAAAGCCTTGCCGGAGCAAGAAGGTCGTTCCAACAACGGTGACGGGTGGTAAGAAGGAACTGAGAGGGTGCCTGGCCAGTGGCACCCCTTCTACCAGTGCATAAGTGCGCAGCTCCAGAGGGCGCTAGAACCGGCCCGACAGATACCACCGAGGGAAAAATCTCTGGCAACGGTGCACATGGCACACATACACCAAACATGAAATGGACATGAGAAAGCACACAAAGAACTATATTATCCTCTGTACTGTGCCTACTTTTGAGTGCTGCCAGTAGAATTTATCCTGGTGATTCAGTTCTTTAGCTTACCCAATTCCTCAAACCCGATTTCCAAGACTTCTAGTCTACCCCATCAAATGCCATTATTTCCAACATGAATCAATGTTATGGTCCTTTCAGCTCCTGACAAGAGGTTTCCAACTTGTCTTTTCATATCAGATACCGAACTACATGGACCAATGGTCTTATCTAGTACGCAATTCCTATGTTTCGGTCTCTAACCGTAGTTAGTACCAGCTACTTCAGAAGAAAGTTCAAGAAATCCTGCAGAAGGCAGTTATGGAATAACCTTCCTGCCAGGAAAATTTCTTCCTAACCTGCATTAGAGTCTGGCTTATGCATGAGGGTCTATATTGTTTCCAAAACTCTTGGTTGCTTTTACTAATCCTTACTTAGTATTGAATATTCTTATTGTCCATAGAAGCGTTCAATCTATTTAAATCTTCCTACGTTGTTGGCCTCGATGGTATTTGGCTGCAATTAGTTCCACAGATTAATTGTATTATGCGAAAAAGCATTTTCTTTAACAGTTTTGAATTTGCCAACTTTCAAATCCATTTAATGTCACCTGTACTTGTAATAAGAGATACGGTGAACAGAAATTCCTAATCTAACTTCTCTGTATCATTTATTATTTTGTAAACCTTTTCATGTCTCCTCTTATTCATCTCTTTCTAAAAGCAAACAATACAAGTCTTTTCAATCTCCCTTCCTATGGGAGTTTTCCCGTAATCTAGTCATTCTCATGGCCCATCTCTGAAAGCAACTCTATATTTGCTATATCATTTCTGAGATAGACAGACAAGTACTTTTTAGTACTAATACCAGGAATTTTATTAATTAATTCTTTATCCACTACTTTATTAAGACATTCAAAGAATTCTGATATATCTGTGAAGCACAATTTTCCTTTGGAGAAACTATGTGGGTTAGATCTTATCTAATGATCAATAAGATGTTTTATAAATGTATTTTAAAAATTGTTTAAGCCAATTTACTAAGTATGGAAGCAAGCCTTACTGGTTTGTAATTCCCCAGATCTCCTTTATTAAAAAGATAGCACAAAATTTTCTACCCTCAAATCCCCTCGTATGGTAGCTGATTATACTGAATAATTACACAAAATTGATAGCAGTTCAGCCACATCATTTTTAAGTTACTCACAACAATGTGTACCACCATGGTCCTAGTGACTTACTGAATTTAAACTTACCCGTTTGTTCCAATATCAATAATGTCACCTCATTCTAGGAGTACCTTGTCTTTATTGAAAAATAACAGAGATAAAACATTTAGCTTTTCTGAAACGCCTTTTTATCTTCCTTAATTGCTCCCTTCATCCCATGGTAGTCCAGCAAACTCATCAATATTCTACAGGCTTCTTACTTCTGATGTATTTCAAAATTTCTTACTTGTTTTTACATGTCTGGATATTTGCTCTTCAGATTCTAAGGCCTGGTCCACACTAACGCCCCATTTCGAACTAAGGTACACAAATTCAGCTACGTTAATAACGTAGCTGAATTCGAAGTACCTTAATTCGAACTTACCGCAGGTCCAGACGCGGCAGGCAGGCTCCCCTGTCGATGCCGCGTACTCTTCTCGCCGAGCAGGAGTACCGGCGTCGACGGCGAGCACTTCCGGGATCGATTTATCGCGTCTAGACAAGACACGATAAATCGATCCCAGAAGATCAATTGCTTATCGCCGGACCCGGAGGTAAGTGTAGACCTACCCTAACTTACCCCTTCTAATTTCTTTTTACAAGTTGTCAGCTGTAGCTTATGCTCTTTTTTAATGGCTTTATTAAGATTGGGTTTCCATTCTCTGAAGGATATCTGTTTGACTCAAATAACCTCGTGAACCTTGCCATTTAGCCATACTGTTTTACTTCTTGTTTCCTGCACAATGTATTCCAGATATACATTCAGACCTTGAATATCTGGGTAAAGGCCAAATTTCTAGCTGGCCCCAAATCAGCCTCTAAAAATTGCACATAAAGCCTGCATTTAACAGGTAATTTGGTGCCAGATTCTTGATTTTTCAAGAACAAATGCCTGTTTGCAAAAAGACAACCTTAAATCCAGAACTGGCAAAAGCAGACATCTTTGAAGATGTAGCTTAAACCTGGTCCCTATGTCATTGGTGTTACTGCTCCATGCCCTACTGTTCCTTAATTGAATGAAAAGAGAATGGGAAGGTAGGAAAAGTGTTACACCTATAGATTAAAAAGGCAATAAAGGAGGACACTTTTTTTTTTTTTTTTTTTTAAAACCTCTTCCATAGAAGTTCCACTTCCAAATTTTGTGTTGTCTGGGTTCCTGTTTCCTCTTGCGGATAGAAATATTCACATTTTAAGATTCGCTACTGACCTCGGAGGGTGAAAAGCAATCTGGAAAAATTATTTTGAGACGCATTTTCATAATTGAAATTTAAGCCTGTTTAGTTTAAAGTAGCTGAAATGATACTTATGCAACTTTACTTGACAGTTTAAAATGTAAAATGTAACAATAGCTAATTTCTTAAACTATTTCTTAAACAAAACTTAACGTCACAAAATGCAGTACACGTGATTAAAGGGGTGGCAAGTGTTAATGGCCGAGTCTAATATTTCTTGAGTCACAGGTTCTACCATCTACCAATAGAGCGGCTCTCAACCTTTTCAGACTACTGTACCACTTTCAGGAGTCTGATTTATCTTGTGTACCCCCAAGTTTCACCTCACAAAAACTATTTGTGGACAAAATCAGACATAAACATAGAAGTGTTTCACAGCACACTATTTCTGAAAAATTACTTACTTTCCTCATTTTTACCATATCATCATAAAATAAATCAACTGGAATTTAAATATTGTACTTACATTTCAGTGTACAATATATAGAGCACTATAAACAAGTCATTGTCTGTATGAAAATTGTGTGTGTACTGACTTGGCTAGTGCTTTTTATGTAGCCTGTTGTAAAACTAGGCAAATATCTAGATGAGCTGATGTACCCCCTGGAAGATCTCAGTGTACCCCCAGGAATAGGTGTACCCCTAATTGAGAGCACACATCACAAGCAAAATGTTTTTGGTGGGTCTTAACATATTAATCTGCAGAATCAGTTAAACTACTGCTCAGTTTTGTAAAGTTGGAAGTGTGATCAGAAGAAACCTATAAATGGAACAGAGATGTTGGCGCAACTTGACAGACCTTTATGGATGCTAATTACATTCCTATAATGTGTCCGGCAGAGATAACAGGAGATCAGGGACCACAGTGATGGGCACAGTATGAGGACCTCAATGAGAGCAACTTCCCTCTGTGAACACAGAAACCCAAAGACACAATTCTTTTCTAGACATGTTTTATTGCAATCTGAGAATCCAGAGTCTGAAGTAGTGGAAAGCTGCAATGCAAAAAATACTTAATTTATTAGAATATAGAACCTTAACAGACAAGAACCAACAACAGAGACGCAAAGCAGGCTAATGTTGTTTCAAGTTGAAAGTGATAGCTTGCAATTCTAACAGTTTTCAATACACAACACGGCTAGCACCTTCAGAAAAGTTGAAATCTCTCTCAAAAGCACATGTAAACGGGTTGACTAAAATTCTAAATCAACCACAATTCTTAAATCTCAGTTCTGGTCCTCCTACTCCCCGCCACTACCACTGTTAACAAATAATGGCAAACAGAGATACAAGATGCAAATTATGTCAGATGAGATGTACAATAAACAGATCTTTCCTATAAAAGTATTCTAAAGCTATGTTGATTTTAAGCTTATTATAGGATGCAGTCCTGAAAATTTAGGCCAATATGAGATGCTGGGTTCTCAGCCCTTTCGAAAAGCAGATTAGTTGTTTATGTCTAAATATAATTTTGGAAAACTAAATGTAGGCTCTGAAAGGTTTCTGAAAACCTTGGCCTCAAGCTTTTGTGTTCCCAGTTCTTTTGCTAGTGGACAATCTATTGTTTCTACAGCCTTTGCTGCTGATCTGACTGCACATCCTACAAAGAGATTATGAATAGGTTCTTCTGAAATTAAAATACTAACAGGTGAATGAAGAGGCTTTTTTCAACCTAGATTCAGTACAGGGTTTTGTGTTTTGTGACATTACAAACATGTAGTACAATTGTTCCCAGTATCTATTTGTGCATCATCCCTTCTGTTAGCCAATACATATATGTTAGGTGTAATGCACACCACGTTATACTATCCAGCATGTGGGAGGTTAGGTTAATTGAATGTATTATGCTCTTCTCACAATGCTCTGTTCATTCATGTCAAGGTATACATGTAGGGCGCTATCAAATTCACAGCCATGAAAAATGTGTCATGGATCTTGAAATCTCGTCTTTTGTGTGTTTTTACCCTATGCTATACCGATTTCATGGGGGGGGACCAGAGTTTCTCAAATTGGGGGTCCTGACCCAAAAGAGAGTTGCGGGGAGGGAGGGGGGGGGCATAAGATTATTTTACAGAGGATTGTGGTTTTGCCACCCTTATTTCTGCACTGCCTTAGAGCTGGGCAGCTGGAGAGCAGTGTCTGTTGGCCGGGTGCCCAGCTCTGAAGGCAGCAATCTGGTTGCAATAGTGCAGAAGTAAGGGTGGCAATACCATACCATGCCACCCTTACTCCTGCACTGCTGCCTTTCTGAACTGGGCGGCTGGAGAGTGGCAGCAGTGCAGACGTAAGGGTGGCAATACCATACCATGACATTCTTATTTCTGTGCTGCTGCTGGTGGCGGCTCTGCCTTCAGAGCTGGGCTCCCAACTAGCAGCCACCACTCTCCAGCTGCCCAGCTCTGAAGGTAGCGTCGCCGCCTGCAGCAGTGCAGAAGTAAGGATGGCATGGTATAGCATTGCCACTCTTACTTCTTCACTGCTGCCTGCAGAGCAGGGCCTTCTGTCAGCAGCCATCACTCTCCAGCCGTCCAGCTCTGAAGGCAGCATCGCCACCTGCAGCAGCGCAGAAATAAGGTAGCAGTACCACAACCCCCCACTACAATAACCTTGTGACCCCCCCCCACAACTCCTTTATGGGTCAGGACCCTTAAAATTACAACACCTTGAAATTTCAGATTTAAATAGCTGAAATCATGAATTTACTATTTTTAAAATCCTATGACCATGAAATTGACCACAATGGGCCATGCATTTGGTAGGCCCCTGTATATAACCCACAATACCCTGAACAGCACAGCTTAGCACTTGGCATACGCAAATATGGAACTTGTCAGAATGAAGACACCTGAATGTTCTACTATGTTACAAGCTTGCAGGGTATCTTTATGTTCCTAGCACTTGGAATGTGGTATACAAAACAAGAGATAAGGAAAGATACAGAACAAGTTAAGGAAGTGGTATGAACTGGTGGATTGGATCTTAACTGACATATAGCTTGTCTATAACCTGACTATAAATATGGCTAATTTGAATGCATACTTCAGAGCTCACCTTCTGTATAAGATGAACTGAATGTTGCAAGAAACAGTTTCCCAGAGGAAATATGTGTAGCTCCTTTTCATATTGTACTATGTTTTCTTTGGACGATAAATTGGCTAAGTTTGGTTATTTGGGCTCTTGAACATTTTTAATATCGAACCACATGTATATTGGTTACACCTTTGGCAATACTTCCTTAATTTCTATTACTTCTCAATTTTCTTCTAAGGGCCTTTACTTCTCCCCTCCTCACCTTTAGATATCAGCTGCTGTTTCTCTTTACAACCTTATAAAAACAAAACAAAAAACCCTAAGAACAGTTAACTCTCTCTCCAAAAGCACTTAGCTATGGTGGTGATTATTACTGAGTTGTTATAGAAAAAGCTAAATTAGGAGTACTAAAGAATTAGCTTTCTTTTATATTTATACATATGTGTCCACACACACACACACACACACACACACACACACACACACACACACACACAAGCATGCATGCATAGTATTTCAGAATACACATATGTATTCTGAATGCTAGTGCATGTTGCGCAAGGCCTAAAGAAAGCCGCAGCTGGCCAACAGCCTATTTTTTAAAATCCCTTTTCCCCCCTTAACAGGGTGTGCACACTAAAAGCCATAATTCACAAGTGTGATGTAAAAACCTCTGAAATATGAGACATTGCTGTCATTACTCTTGTGAATTACACCTTTTTTTCATACAGGTTTGTGATCAATTATAAGGGCAATCCATGTAATATATAGAATATATATAATAGTATGCCACAGTATAATATAATTTATTTCCATCACTGAAGTAATATCACACAGCTCACCAGAGGCCAAATTTGAAAGTTCATTCTGAAGGTTATTCCTTCATGTAGGTCCATTTTATACCATTGCTCAATTTTCCCTTTTTACCAACTTCAACTATTTGCTAAATAATGATACTTTATTTCCACATTGTTTCCGTTTAACTGAATTTCAGTAAGAAACTTGTTCAAAGATGAAAACTAAGCAATCAGGAGACTACGCCTCTAAGGCTTAACACTGAACATGATTCAAAAGCCAAATGTGGTTTGGAAAACAAATTCAGATCTGTATGTGAACTTTTAATCTAGCATATTCTGTGTTTATTTTTTTTTAAATGTTCTCAGGCTTTTGATATTAAGTTAGCATTATTTTTTTTCTTGTCGCTTTAGTAAAATCTTTATCCATCTGGTGCCATGTCAAGTATAAGAACTCAGAATCTGTAGACCTCATACATTTCTGTTTTTCCAACTGGTCACCTGTCGGGAGTTGGCTGGGTGCCCTGGGCCAGTAGTATTGCCTAATGGCGATACTCCAGAGCGTAATGCCTAGTTGCGAGGGTTCAAAGGGGCTGCTTCACTTAGCAACACTATCAGGGAAAGGGTCACCCAGTGGCAAGAGTGGGGAGGGTTGGGGACCCAGGACCACCCCATTCTACTGGGTTCTGACCCAGGGCCCTTCAAAACAAGGTACCCTGACACGGACACGTTCAAGTCCCAATACCCACAAGCACGTTCCCTGGGTTGCTTCCTACTCTTGTCCCAGTCACTTCGGTGATGTCTCCAGGGTTGGACGTAGGGTGTCTCTTGTGTCCTTTCTGTTTAGTCTCTAGTGGCTCCTCTGCTGGCTTTCCTAAGTCATCCCTCTTGGCTCCAGCGGTTGGCTGGCTTCCCGGGGTGCTGCTAGGAGGCTCAATCCTGGCAGCTTGGAGTCCCAGCAGCTTCCTGGCAGGAGGCTGTCACACTCAACTGCTCTCCTCCTCAGTCAGCCCAGACTGAGCTGAGCTGCTCCCTTCTGAATGCTCCCTCCACCAGGAGCATGCTCAGCACGGGTGAAGGGGCATGGCCTCTTGGGCCAAAAATGGTTCTTTAACCCCTATTTCACCCATGGGGAGTTGGTATACCCCGTCACGCACCCAGATAGATCATTAATGTGTCATACTGGGAAGAGAACTTAAGTTTACTTGGTACTACTCACTTGAGGATGAGCTTCCTTCACAAAACCACAAGTAGCGTTCAGCAATTGAAGTTTTCCCATTAATTGCCTCATTCCATTTCCATTTGGTAGAAACAGATGGAATGTATTTCCCACACATCATACACCAAGGTCTTTTAAAACTCCACCACCCAAACATTAACCATATGGATACAGAAACATATTACAGGCAGAATAGGTTGCTAGATTTAGGTGGCCTAACAATTTCCATTATACAGTATTATTGCAGCCTTTTCTTTGAGAAGGTCTCACATCTCCATTGTTTGAAGTAGGCTTTTGATATTCAGCAGGGGAAATACTTTCAGGCTACAGAAGTGCCTTTTTTTGTCCCAGGTAATTCCATTCAGCTTTGCTGAGGTATAAATTGGTAAAATTCACCATTTCCTTTCTCTTGTTTGCATTCCTCAGGAAATTTTGGGGAGCATGGCAATTAATAGACAGATATTCTAAGGCTGGGCTCATGCTGGCTGCCATCACAGCACCATGCTGTACTCACAATGTCTGGGAACTGCCAGAGCAGCAATAATGGGAGAGGTGTGAATGAAGGGAAAGGGAGCTGAGGACTCCCACTCCAGACCCAGCACAAAATCCCAATAGCCTATGACCCACTCTGGGGGAGCCACTCGAGGCAGGAACTGGGCCAATCCACCCCAGTAAATATCTCCTGGACCCAGTGCCAGGCCTCAGCAGCCCAATTCCCCCAGGGCACATGGGGCTGGAGCTCCTTCAGCTCCCAAAGAGAGGGGTGGGAAGGGGAGAGGGAGGAGCCAGACTCTCCCTAACTAAGCCTGGACCTAGCAGCCCACCCACACCTTTAGGGGTTTGGTAGGGGGCAAGGAAATCCACCTCCTGAATCCTATGGGGAGAAGATGAGAATAAAAAACATGCTGGGCCAGGCAGAGCTGCTTCCCCGTCACTGGAACCATTGGTCCATCCTCTCTCTGGGATAGCAGCCTTGTCCTGCTGTTGATTAACAGTTCTCAAGTGCTAGTGGTCTGTGCTGCAGACCACTAGCACTTATTAGTGACGGGTCAGGCTTCAAAGTTGACCGATTATGAATTAAATACTAAAATTACATATTAAAAAGTTTTTTAAAGTTATTTTGCAAAGTCAAGCATGCAAAAATTAGAAAATTCCAGATTTATAATTGCTTGTGCACCTTAATTTTGCCCCTTGTGCAAATGCATTAGGATACATTCTTTAATTACATTATCTCATAATATTTTTTTACCACAAAATCCCGACCTAATTCAGTGCACAGGATGGATGTATAAGGATACAGAATTAATGCTGTGCAAGCAACTGTAAATCTGGAATCTCCTATTTTTGAGTGCTTGAATTTGCAAAACAATTTTGTAATGCAATTATGTACACAAGAACAGTAAGTTCCATTTATATACAACTGAGGATCATTTATAGATCAATAAGCAGACAAGACTGCTGTCCCAGGGCCAAACTATGTCCAGAGACTTAAACAGGAGCCACGTATTAAGAGCGTCTGTGGGCAGAATATGTCCCATAATGCAATACACAATGCTAACTAACACAGTAAATCCAAAACTACTATCTCAGTCATTTGTAATTGTACAGTGAAAAATATTTCATTAATATTCACTCAGTATATAAAATCCTAATTTGTAGTGCCATTTCCTTCAATAAAGTCCACATACAAGTTTAACAGTTATTTTCTTTCACTCTATCTCATTAATTGCATACAGTGCTACCATAATCAACAATTTATTATCATAATATTTTTAAACTAAACGTGAGAATACTGCAATGATAATCTGGGTCCAGAATCTCTAAAGCACATTAGTAGTCAGCTGCAGGACACATTATGTAAGAACAGGATTAAATATTTATCTTTACATTTTACAGCTCTCATATTCACTCCTCTCTTTTTAAAATTTTGTTCTAACACACAGTTTGTAGCCAATTCTTTTTTTAAAATCAACAGTCTCATCCTCTAAAACACTCTCACCTTCTGCTGGGGTTTGGCTTAATACAGTATCACCAAAAGTTAACATTAAGGGCTAGTCTACACTGGCAACGCTAAAGCGCTTTAACATGACTTGTGTAGTCACAGTAGAGCGCTGGGAGAGAGCTTTCCCAGTGCTCTAAAAAACCACCTCCACAAGAGGCATGGCGCACTGTTTACACTGGCGCTTTACAGGACTGAAACTTGCTGCGCTCGGGGGGCGGGAGAGGGGTTCATGCCCCTGAGCGAGAAAGTTGCAGCGCTGTAAATTGCCAGTGTAGACAAGCCCTTAGCAAGAGTTATAGAAAGTAAATGTGTTATAACTGAATGATACTACGTAACTTGTAGTCAATGCTCTTTTATTATTTTAAATGTAGTGACCATAGCACCTTCTGTCATGGTATGATGCCAACACCATCTCCCAATACTAGCTCCATTGTCTAGGACTGAGCGCTATCAAGGAACAGAGAAATAATCACTTCTGTGAGTCCTCTCTCACCTCCAAAAGCAGTCTGGGCTTTTGGGAAAGGGAAACCCCCCTGCCTGCTCTAACATGTCTTCATCCCACTAACCCCGCCCCCCTCCCCCTTTTTTTTCCCCCTATGACTGCAGAGGTGTTAATGGGCCACTATACCTTGAATGGTCCCTTACAATATATGCTAACTACTTATTCTAAACAGTCTGTTCCATCTTGCATTTAGCTGTGATGCTTGGAGTACCTTTCCTAGAACTGAAGAAGAGCTCTGTGTGGTTTGAAAGCTTGTCTCTCTCACCAACTGAAGTTTGCCCAATAAAAGACAAAGATAAGGTGGGTGAGGTAATATAAGGCTGTAGCTGGGTGGTCACCCGCTTCGGCCTTAAAGGGCTTAAAACAGCCCAGGAGAGGGCTGGGAGCAAGCTGATTGGGGAAGCATGCTCAACTGTGGCCATGCCCCAATCAGGGCTCAGCTGGCCCTTATAAGAGGGCAATGGGCCAGGAGCAGAGTCAGTCTCTTTCTGTCTCTAGAGGGAGAAAGGCCTGGCTGCTGGGAAGCTGAACAGAGTACCTGAGGGGAGCAGGGCTGGGGAATAGGGCAAGCAGCTGAGGAGCTCCAGCCTGGAAAAGCCCCAGGCTGTGGCCTTGTCAAAGGCCAGAAAGGTACCAGGGTGCAACCCAGGGTAGGCAGAGGCAGCCAGTCCAAACCCCCCTTGCCTGTGATGAGTGGCTTTAAACTGCAGTCTGCCCCAGTGAGCGGAGGCTAGATGGTGACTGGCAGTAGCCCAAGACTGAGGCAAGGTGGGGATAGTGGGTGAGGGTTCCTCTGGGTGGGGAGACCCAGAGAGTGGGTGTACTGCCAGGGGGCAGCGCCTGAGGACAAGGGGCACCAGGTCCGGGAGGGACACGGGGGGCCAGCGGCAAGGCAAGACACTGGCCTCCAGAGGGTGCTCCAGAGACTGGAAACATTAATTCCCTGGATGACCAGCAGGTGGTGCCGCAGGGGTGAGTCCTCGTACCGTTACAAAGGCCTTATATACTCTAGTTAGCTTACAGCGGCACAGCTGTACCAATGCAGCTATGCTGCTGTAAGATCACTCGTGAAGCCATTCTATGCTGACGGGAGAGAGCTGGAACCCACACAGCCACAACTACACTGAATACATGAAAAGAAAGGCATCCTTTACTACCTGGCTCTTCCTCCTGATCCACATGGAAAACATGAATCTTCTCGAATGGAGGAGAACACCAACACCTGGCTCTCATCAACCACCAACAGGAAAAAAATCCACCACTAAGGGTACGTCTTCACTCACCGGAGGGTCCGGCGGCAGGCAATCGATGTTCTGGGATCGATCCCAGAAGTGCTCGCCGTCGACGCCGGTACTCCAGCTCGCTGAGAGGAGTACGCGGCATCGACGGGGGAGCCTTCCTGCCGCGTCTGGACCCGCGGTAAGTTCGGACTAAGGTACTTCGAATTCAGCTACGTTATTAACCTTAGTCCGAAGTGGGGGCTTAGTGGGGACCAGGCCAAAAACAGAAGTTGGTGCAATAAAAGATATTACCTCCCCCACCTTGTCTCTCAGAATGTTTTGGCTATTTCCATAACTAAAAAATTCTAAGATGCCTCAACTGCTGCCATTTTACTACTACTTGTCTTCCCAGAAGGAAGCCTACTGAGATTGGGGCCAATACTGCAAGCCTTATCCACTTCAATATAACTACTTCTTTGAGCAAGGAACACTTACATGAGTAATGCCCGATGTTACAAATCCATAATTGTTAATAAGCATTTGAGTGCATGGGAGAGACTAAAGGTTTTCACTATTTTACAGTATGTTCTACCATAAACCAGTAATTGTGTTGAAAATATTTTATTAATTTAGCATTGCTTTAATGCAAACACAGCATTCGAAAAATGTGTTGAAAACATAATAAAATTCACCTGCAAGCAACTCAAAGTCTCCAACCTCTTTCATGCATTAAAATGTTAACCACTATTTCTCTTGTTGTCGGCTACGTCAGCACAAAGGGAAGATGGCAGATTCTGGTTTCTTTAATTTTTAATTTTTATAGTTTTTTAAAAAGAATAAACTGCAATTTCCCTTTAATACTGTAAATATCTTTAATTATTTAATATCTCGTTTAGTTTTCCATCTTTGCAACTCCTTTTATGCAGCAATACAAGCTGTCACCCACAACGGAAATGCTGATGAAAGGAAAAGCCTGTGGTTTCTGACAGCAGCAGCGAACTCTGACCTTCAAGGACCATAAAATAGCCAACTTGGGTCCATTTTACATGAATGAGTTGGGTGATATATGTGCCCTAGCTTAAGCTTACAGAGATAGAAGATATCCTATGAAAACCTTAGAAATTATATAAAAAGCCTTCCAGGCTCAATAAAAAAAGTGAAGCTTCATAGTACATATGTTTCCCTTGATTTTGTCAAGGATGTTTACATGATAGTAGACAGAGAGATTTCTATGTGGGATTCAAACAATTTTTAAACCAACAGTTGCACATGAAAATGAACTGTGGGTACAGAGACAGGGCCACTGCAATCTGTAGGAGAACTGGTCATATATTCACAAATGGGATTACAACAACTACTAATCCATCACAGCCAGCATAGGCATATTACCTATCATACAGGCCTCAAAGGAATAATAGGGGAAAACACACTCACCTGATAAAAGTACAGTAAAGGCTTTGTCATTCAGCATATTGGGGGAATGGGAAGGGGGCGATAAGCGAAAAATGCCAGTTAACTAAGAGTTTGGGTGTGGGAGGTGGTGTGGGGTTGGGGTGCAGGAGGGGGTGCAAGGCATGGACTCTGGGAGGGAATTTGGGTGCTGGAGGAGGCTCAGGGCTTGGGGCAGGGGGTTGAGGTGCGGAAGAGGTTTCTAGATCCAGGGGGTGCTTACCTTGCGCAGCTCCCCGCAAGCGGCGACCTGTCCCGGCTGCTTTTAGGCAGAGGCGTGGCGGGCGGCTCTGCGCACTGCCCCCGCCCTGAGCACTGGCTTTGCAGCTCCCATTGGCCAGGAACCGTGGTCAATAGGAGTTGTGTGGGCAGCGCCTGCGGACGGAGGCAGCGCACAGAGCTGCCTGTTGAGCCTCCGCCAAGGAGCAGCCAGGACAGGTCGCCTCTTGTGGAGAGCTGCGCGAGGTGAACACCCCCTGGATCCAGCACCCTCAAACCTCTCCCACACCCAAACGCCCTTCCAGCGCCCACAATCTACACCCCCCCCCATGCCCCAACCCCCAGCCCTGCACCCCCTCCCACACTCCAAACCCTCATGTCCGTTCCTCCGCCTAGGAGAAGCAGGGACAAGTCACCGCTTCCTGGGAGCCACGTGGAGCCAGGTAGGGAACCTGTCGGCCCCGCACCAACTGGACTATAAACCGGACTTTCTATGAAGATTAGAAAAGCCAGTATATAGAGCTTTCCAATTGGTACAGGGCTGGATAAAACAGCTTTTACTGTATTAATTATTCCTTCAACCCATCTTTTTTTCCTCTTTCCAACAAAGAAAATCAACCCACAACATAACACACATACACAAAATAATTCTGAAGGCATTATTATGAGACACGGGTTGACGATCCTGCTTCATGAATTTCCCTTTGCACTCATTGGCATCACTTCTCCATCTTGCAGAAACTACTGCTAATACACAATGAAATCCAAGGAGGTCTAAATTGCACACTGTGCCAACCTATGCAAGATGGCAACCTCAGAATGAAATACACATCAGAACACACACAACTAAACTGAGTGCTGTGGGGAAGGTTAGTTCAATAAGAATTAGAAATATTTTTTAAAGTCCTTCAGGTTGCTCTTGCAGTAGTCATCACCAGCCAATCCCAGAGGAGTTCATCCCTACCACAAAGTGCATAGGCAGGCATCCTTGCTTCTACGCAGCCTGACCTTTCCTGGCAAGTGTCAAAAATTTACCAGAATCTGAATGACTTTTCCATGTTCACCTCCCATGATACCACCTGAAGCCCTGACTCAGTTTCCTCAAAAGATAAGCTTACATTAGCTATCTTATTAAATTGATTCAAATTACTTACTTATATTGCTGTAAATTCTAAATCTTTAGTTTTCTACTACTCTTTAAAATGAAAGAGGCTTCATGGCAACGGAAACAAATTTTCACTGTTTTGGTTCCAAATACCACTTTTGTTCAACTAAGTAAAATATTTGAAAATGAATATGGAAAAGAAGAAAAGAGAAGATCAAATTTAAAATCCCTGCACATCAGCCGGAATAGGTCACTTTTAAAATTTGTTTGTAGGCCGCTCAATTTATAAGCCCTTGTATATCAATATTTGAAGACAGAATCTTTTCTATGGGTTAATATGGAGAAGAGAAACATTTACAAAACCCAGACTCCAATTTACCTAGAAAAAAATCTAAAAATGATTATAAATTCCCAGACAAAAATCTACAATTAAAGTTGAGAGTAAGTACCAGTAACTAGAGATAAAAAATGTTACATGGATGCTGCAATTATAACCAAACCAAACATTATAAAATCCAGGAAATTCAGAAGTAAGTTTGTTAAGATGCCCAAACAACTTTCACTTTAACCATAAGTGATGTAATGGAATAACTATATTATGATGATTCAGGCATTTTAGTATTTGTGACTCCATATTAGTTTTGACAGGTTTTTTTAAAGACGTCACATTTTTTCTCCTTGTGGCATTTATAGGGCAGAGTTAAGGTTGTATCCATGTCTTACCTTAAGAATCTAGCTCTTAATTTGCAATTGCTTATTTATTTTAAACATTGAGTTAGTGAGACCACCACTATGTGAAGCAGGAGCAAGAAGAGCTCAGTTTCCAAGTCCCAGTGTCTCTGGGTATGTCTATACGGCAATGTAAGCCCAGGGTTTGGATTCAGGCTCAAGCCTACCCTCTCCCTTTCCATCTATACACCTCCATAATATCATAATTATATATTTATATCTCAATATACATATAGGCCACAAATGCAGTACAATAAAGCATAGTGACATATGTTAAATGGCATGTTTGGCTACCTAACCTAAATTCTGCCAATTCAGGGCCTGACTCAGAGTCCAGTGAAGTAAATGTAAAGATTCCTATTTCTTTAATAGCTTTGGTTCATGCTTCTAGTTATTATGTCTTGTAGTTATATCAACATTCCAAACGCCTGTTCTATTTTATGTATTTATTTGGGCAGACAAACATCCTTCAAGAGAAACAGACTCTTTTCTTCCTAAATTTGGAATCCCCTCCTCATCCGTAATTACACTGGTCTATTGTACAAGACAGGCAATATTCAGCTTTGGCCCAGTGACAAGCCTAAGGTCCTATAGTCAGATTTTTTTAGAATACAAGATGTATAGAAATGTATAGTTACAGTAAAGGTGAGTCCCAGATTTCTAGAATTTTGGAAACAACAGACCTTTAAGACATACAGTTATGTGTTGAAATGGCATTTTATGTCTAACTGATTTTTTCCTTCTGAAGTCTGCCCAATTGGATTCATAGGAACTAAGCACAGGTGGAGGAATAACAAAAAAAGTGTCCACATAGAATGTTTTTAAACTCCATGAAAATAGGCCCTCTGTAAAAAGCAGGATGTACTGAATACATCATGAACATGTGGTGAACCTGCCCACCATTAATAAATAGTTTTTGGAACTAATGTATAATATGGTTATCCCAAATTCATGCTAACAAATTTTTGTCAATGAAATGTTTGTTGTACACTCTTATTATACATACGTGAATTTAAAAGTAACAATATACTCTGCTGTGCTATCACTGATCACAGTCTGTAGTGTGCTGTGAAGAGCATCTTTTTTTCACCTAAAGGTTTTTTTCTTGTCTACACAGGGAAATTTACCTGTAGAACTATGCTGGTCTAATTATAATGTTATAGCCATGCTGGTATAAGTCTCCACATGGACGCTCTTATTCCAGAAATCAACAGCAGTGTAAGTATACCAGAAAAAGACATTATTATTCTGGAATAAGAGTGTTTCCACACAGGGAGTTATACCAGCACAACTACAACAGTATAATTATGCTGTTACAATTCTGTTGGTAAATTGCACGCAAGCCCTTAGTATTTACTACAGGTACAATTCTCTCTCTTTTACTACTGTGTGTAAGTTTTGAGTTATTTTACCTTCATATTCTGGATGGTGAGATATTAGGAACTCTTAGGGGGTCTAATATGATCAATTCAATAGGGTAACTTAGGTTTTTGAGTGTCAGAGAACAAAGGTGCTTTTTGCGATACCTCATGCATATTGGTTCACTTAAACTTGTAAAGGTTTATTTTTATGTTGTATTTATTGCCACTAAATTGCAGAAAGAAGATGACTGAGTTAAGTTTAATGCTGTATATCACTGCAGTGCACATCTGAGTTCAAATAAAAAGAGGGACAAATTCGTAGAGCAAACCCAAAATGTTACTATAGCATCTGAATGTATTTAGTTTTCATGTACCGTGTAATCAAGGAGATTGAGTAGGGTATCTTGAGGATACGGTTATTTTTATAAAGAATCTTAGGATAGTAAAAAATAAAAATATGCAGTTTATTAAACCATGAGAAGTAAATTAATACAGATCAGTGCAAACATGCAGAAAGGACTTTAAAAAAATTACAGAGATATTTGGATTAATAGACAGAGCATCTTAAGGCAGATTAATTTGCTATTCTAAGCCTCAAAGCAAGAGAGAAAACAAGAGGAAAATGAAATTCAAATAATTATCTACTAGATTGAAAGGCTGTAAACATGCTGACCATAAAGTGATTGGGAAGTTCCTGCAGAAGAGTCCCTAAGGCCATCACACCAATGTGCAGCTGCAGCATGCTGTGTTGCACAGCTGAGGGAATACAGAAAAAACCAAGAGAGGTGGCATTTGATATTGCAGTTATCAGCACTGCAATAAAAATGGCACTTACCATATTTCACCTTGGTATAGTGACAGTATTGGTATTCTAAAAATAGCATTACACTTTTCTAAAACTATCCAGAATTCATTCTTTGTAATACTTTGAGGTAGTCATAATATTATTAGTAGCAAACCTTGACTTGTAAATTATATCAGGATGCTAGGTTTACACACTGGGCGGAAAAGTTAAAGATCACATTTGCAAGTCTAGTTGCCTACAATTCCACTCCTAAAGCCATATTTAAGTAACTAATAAAAGCAGCCTCATTTTCAGAAGCACTGAGAACTCACAAATCCCACTCAAGTGAATGGGAGCTGTAGGAGCTCAGCACTTCTGAAAATTAGATCACTTATTTAAATGCCTAAATTTGGTTTCAGGTGCCTAACTATAGGCTCCTCAGTTAGATAATATTGGCCCAGTTACGTACCTGCAATTCTTTACTAAAGATATAAGCTGTAATTGTCACATTCTTGGACTCATGCCACCAGCACATTACTCAGAGTTTTGTTTGCTGATAACCCTGGCTAAGAAAGGTGGTACTTTGTATTCCAACCTGAAAGGGAATAACCAAGAATCCCTAGTTCCTTTTTAACTACTGTTGCAGAGAAGCTCCCAATGACATGGCTATTCCATACTGCTGATGCAATTACCATTTTTTTTTTAAATGACTCTCTCAGGACAGTTATTTCCTGTAAGACATGGAGTCAAAATTATGGTAATAGTGAAGGAAGGGCCCGAAGGAGATACTATCTACTCTCTTGATTTAGGAAGTTTGTCACTGGCCACTTGTTTGCAACTAAGGGTACGTCTACACTACCCGCCAGATTGGCGGGTAGCAATCGATCTATCGGGGATCGATTTATCGTGTGTAATGTCAACGTGATAAATCGATCCCAGATTGCTCTCCCGTCAACTGCTGAACTCCAGCTCGGCGAGAGGCGGAAGCAAAGTCGACGGGGGAGCTGCAGCCGTCAATCCTGCGCTGCGAGGACGCCAAGTAAGTAATTTTAATTCGATCTAAGATACGTCGACTTCAACTACGCTATTCTCGTAGCTGAAGTTGTGTATCTTAGATTCCCTCCCCTCTCCCATCCCCCCCCCCCCCCCCCCAGTGTAGACCAGGCCTTAGAAGTAATGTTTGGACGCCCAGTTGCTTTTAACCAATATTATAGAAATATCCAGGACGGTTTCCCCCTCCCCATCTGAAAATAGCCAGGAGGATGTCACCTTTTCTTTCAGATTCAGCTACTGCAATCCATGCTTTTGTCACTTCAAAATCAGTCTAGTGCAGTGTGCTCGACCTGGAGCTACACCATCTTAAATCCATTACAAAACCAAAGGTGGAGCAGAATGCAGCATCTTGCTTAGCAACTGGTGTATTCCATCGGAGCACACAATATCAGTGTTACATGCTCTATGTTGGCTGCCTATCATTTTCTAGGTGGAGTTTAAAGTGATTTTTTTTTTTTAAGCCTATAAAGCCCTAAATGACCTGGGACATAACTGTAAACTGAAGCCCATTCAGTATAGAAGAAAGGAATTGTCTGACAGGGTGTTTTCCAAATGGGTCCCTTGACTCTGGAACTTGCTCCCCTCCTTAGTCTGAAACAGACCAAATATATTGACTTTTAGAGCATACCAAAAAGATAATCTATTTACAAGGTTTTGGGAAAAGGTTGAAGACATGAGTTTGATGGGGTTTTGATAAGACTGGGTCTTTCTAGAAGCCATCAAAGACTGTATCCGTAGGGTCTGGCCAAACACACTGTCCTTTGAATTCAGACATATAATTTGCAGGCAGCATTCCAGTATGAAAGAGCCTTAAAGCCAGTTATGACAACTTCCACAGCTATGGCAACTTCCACAGCCTGCCCAGATAAATATTTGCATTCCTGAGATTTACAGTGGGTACGTGGAGATTGATACATATTTTTACTTACCATTACTCTCTTGAAACTGCGACCAACTTTGGAAGAATTAGCTTATAATCCTTTCTTAAATTTAAGACAATGCCTTCTTCCTCAAATAGATTACTATTGCTGATTTTCTCCAGCTTCCCATACATGCTGAGTAAGTGGTGTGGCAGACTGAAATGGATCACAGTCGGAGCTAAAAAAGAACCCTTGTCCCAGGAACTGCCAACAAGCTACCTATACAAGCAACAGACGTAATCCATGTGTTAAGATGGGTGTAGTACATGGATTTAGGCATTGTATATCACAACAGGCTTTCACTCTAAGCAACAGCAGTTTACCACACTTTCAAGCCTAGTACAGACAAAGCCTAAGAGTTGCTATATATGAAGGCAGTAAACTAGGTTAATTGAAAATCTGAGTTTTCTGGCTATATTTCATTCATAGATTCATATTCACCCCCCTAATCCTCCCTTTTTGAATCTTCTTGGATCAGACAAAGACTGAAGGATGAAGGGGCAACAGGCCTTTTTAAATCTTGACAAGTTTTTTTGTGTGTGTACATGACAGAGACAGACCATCCTGGAGATGAATGCCTGGCTGCGAGGATGTTGTCTCCAGGAGAGCTTCGGCTTACTTGATCCCAGGATGCTGTTCCAGGAAGAAGGGCTGCTAAGCAAAGGTGGGATCCACCCAGAGATGGGATCCACCAAATCACCTATTGGAGGAAGGGGAAGAGCATATTTGGATATAGACTGGCTAACCTAGTGAGGAGGGCTTTAAACTAGGTTCGACAGGGGAAGGTGACAAAAGCCCACAGGCAAGTCAAAAACATGGGGATCTGGGAGAAGGGTCAGAATCTGGGGGGAGAATGGGCCATTATTGCAGGAATAAGGGAGAGACAAGAGAGAACATAGGGGAGGAAACAAATCAGTATCTTAGATGTCTGCATCCTAATGCAAGAAGTATGGGGAATAACCAGGAAGAACTTGAAATGCTTGTTAATAAATACAACTATGATATAGTTGGCATCACAAATATGCATAACTGGAATATTGGTATGAAAGGGTACAGCTTGCTCAGGAAAGACAGGCAGGGAAAAAAGGGAGGAGGTGTCATATATTAAAAATGTATACACTTGGACTGAGGTTGAGATGGAAATAGGAGATAGACTTTTTGAAAGCCTCTGGTAAGGAAAAAAGGGGTAAAAAAGTGTGGGGGGGGTGATGTCTTGGTAGGGGTCTTTTTTTTTTTTTTTTAAATGGAGATATCCCATCTCCTAGAACTGGAAGGGACCTTGAAAGGTCATCGAGTCCAGCCCCCTGCCTTCACTAGCAGGACCAAGTACTGATTTTGCCCCAGATCCCTAAGTGGCCCCCTCAAGGATTGAACTCACAACCCTGGGTTTAGCAGGCCAATGCTCAAACCACTGAGCTATCCCTCCCCCCTCCCATTACAGACCATCTACCTAACCAGAAAGAAGATTTGGATGAGGCTTTTTTTAAATCACAAACAAAATCATCCAAAGCATAGCACTTGGTGGTGATGGGGGACTTCAACTACTCAGACATCTGTTGGGGAAAGAATACAGCAGAACACAAATTATCCAATAAGTTCTTGGAATGTATTGGAGACAATTTTTTATTTCAGAAGTTGGAGAAATTTACTGGGGGAGTGGCTGTTCTAGATCTGATTTTTGACCAATAGGGAGGACCTGGTTGAGAATTTGAAAATGGAAGGCTGCTTAAGTGAAAGTGATCATGACATGGTAGAGTTCATGATTCTAAGGAATGGTAGAAGAGAACACATTACAATAAAGATAATGGATTTCAAGAAGGCAGAAGAGCAAACTAGCCCACTGCATAGGAAAAATAGTAGGTATGGCAAAAGACCACCCTGGCTTAACCAGGAGATTTTCAATTATCTGAATTTCAAAAGAGAGTCCTACAAAAAGTGGAAACTTGGTCAAATTACAAAGGATGAAGATAAACAAATAACATGAGGATATAGGGAAAAAATTAGAAAGGCCAAGGCACAAACCAAGATTAAACTAGCTAGAGACATAAAGGGTAACATGAAAATATTTTACAAATCTATTAGAAGCAAGAGGAAGACCAAGGACAGGGTAGGTCCATTACTCAATGAGGGGTAAAAAAAACAACAGAAAATAACTTTTTTGTTTCAGTTTTCACCAAGAAGGTTAGTAGCGATTGGATATCTAACATAGTAAATGCCAGTGAAAATGAGATGGGAAAGAACAAGTTAAAAATTACTTTGACAAGTTAGATGTCTTCAAGTCACCATGGCCTAGTGAAATATATCCTAGAATGCTCAAGGAGCTGACTGAGGAGATATCTGAGCCATTAGCGATTATCTTTGAAAAGTCATGGAAGCCAGGAGAGATTCCAGAGGACTGGAAAAGGACAAATATAGTGCCCATCTATAAAAAGGCAAATAAGGACAAACCAGGGAATTACAGACCAGTCAGCTTAATAACTTCAGTACCTGGAAAGATAATGGAGCAAATAATTAAGCAATCACTTTGCAAACACCTAGAAGATAAAGTGATAAGTAACAGTCAGCACAAGAACAAATCGTATCAAATCATCCTAACAGCTTTCTTTGACAGGGTAACAAGCCTTGTGGATGGGGGAAACTGGTAGATGTGGTATATCTTGACTTTAGTAAGGCTTTTGATACTATTTTGCATGACTGTCTCATAAACAAACCAGGGAAATACAACCAAGATGGAGCTACAATAAGGTGGGTGCATAAAAGGTTGGAAAATCATTCCCAGAGAGTAATCATCAGTGGTTCACAGTCAAAGTTGGAAGCTCATATCGAGCGGGGTCCCACAGGGATCGGTTCTGGGTGTGGTTCTGTTCAATATCTTCATCAATGATTTAGATGATGGCAGAGAGAGTCCACTCAAAGTTTGTGGATGATACCAAACTGGGAGGGGTTGCAAGTGTTTGGAGGATAGGATTAAAATTCAAAATGAGCTGGATAAACTGGAGAAATGGTTTAAAGTAAACAGGATGAAATTCAATAAGAACAAAGGCAAAGCACTCCGCTTAGGAAGGAACAATCAGTTGCACACATACCAAATGGAAAATGACCGCCTAGGAAGCAGTACTGCAGAAAGGGTTCTGGGGGGTCATAGTGGATTACAAGTTAAATATGAGTCAACAATGTAACACTGTTGCAAAAAAAAACAAACATCATTCTGGGATGTACTAGCAGGAGTGATGTAATAAAGACATGAGAAGTAATTCTTCCGCTCTGCTCTGAGCTGATTGGGCCTCAACTGGAGTATTGTGTCCAGTTCTGGGCACCACATTTCAGAAAAGATGTGGACAAATTGGAGAAAGTCCAGAGAAGTGCAACAATAATGATTAAAGGACTAGAAAGCATGACGGATGAGGGAAGATTGAAAAAACTGAGTGTGTTTAGTCTGGAGAAGAAGACTGAGAGGTGATATGATAACAGTTTTCAAGTACATAAAAGGTTGTTACAAGGAGGAGGGAGAAAATTTGTTCTCCTTAACCTCTGAGGATAGGAGAAAAAGCAAGGGCCTTAAACTGCAGCAAGGGCAGTTTAGGCTGGACATTAGGAAAAACTGTCAGGGTGGTTAATCACTAGAATAAACTGCCCAGGAGATTGTTGAATCTCCATCATTGGAGATTTTTAAGATCAGGTTAGACAAAAGTGTCTAACCTGGGGATTGGTCCTGCTTGGAGCAGGGGGTGGAACTAGATGACCTCCTGAGGTCCCTTCCAACCCTGATATTCTATGAAAAACCTGTCAGGGATGATCTAGATAATACTTAGTCTTGCCATGAGTGCAGGGGACTGGACTAGATGACCTCTCAAGGTCTCTTCCAGTCCTACTATTCTACGGTGGTATGTGGCCCCATCCAAGGGCTACCCACGTTCAAGAATTTTAGGGTCTGTGAGGCACAATATGCAAACTCCAGTCACTGGAATCTGTGAAGGCAATGTCATCAGAGAGAACTTTATATCAAAAATAATACACCCAAGATAAAAAGGAATAATATTTAAACATTTTATAAATTCACGAGTGGAAAGTCTGATGAACATGTATATTTTATTAGTGAAAATAATATCTATACCACATAGAAGAGATAAGAATCATTGTCTGATCCACAAATTAGGTATTTTATAGTTCATGTAAAAAGTAGTGAATTTTTGCATTCTAGATTTAGTTTGCACTTTAATATGGTGCCAATTCCCTTAATCTTTCAACCAGAAGGGACATATAAATGTTTTGTAAGTAGGGACCTCAGAAAGCAGTGATGTGCAAAAATCAATATTCAGTCTCAGACTAAGAGTCTTCCTTCAGTTACACTGCTATACACTGCATATGGTTATTTTCAATATTTAAATATACAGTAACCATTCAAAAATTGCTTCATTCATGTATTTATTATTTACCTTTCTAGGCGTCTTCTAGTAGCCTTGTACTTCAAAAATCCAGCAGGCAGTTTGCAGATGCAATAGAGATACTGATAAAAGCAGGACATTTTTGGAGGGTGGAGGTTAATTGTTTAAGGATGGGACAAATGGCTATCGTGAGCAATAATTTTAGGATTGCTTGTATATATTTGTCACACCTCTGTATTTACTGCTTAGAGCGAAAAGGGACAGAATATGAATAGCTTTAAAGCAGATTTCCAAATTAGATCTGTACTCATTGCCAGGACTATAGCTCTTTGAAGAATGCTTTAAAACACTTTTATAATAGTTCAAAAGAGCTACTGTGAATCAGTTGAGTATATATAAGTAGTAAAATAGAGTTAATACAGCTGAAAAATCCACTGATTTACCTAGCCCTACTAAGCAGGAAACTTCTCTTGAAAAGTGGGAGGACCTAGTCCATCACATTTTCAGAATCTAAGCTTGAATTAAAAATATATGTATACATATTAGATAGATAGTGTGTGCATGTTTGTAGCTCTTTATTGATTGCAAAAAAAAAAAGGAAATAACCCACTACATATGAACAGAATGTGAACGGATGCACTGCTATTTTACTGAGTCTGCAGACACACTGCTCCAGTGCATCTGATCATAATCATAGGTTTGTCAAGCTACAGCTACACAGCTGCTTGGGAAAGCTCTGAACATAAACAGAGGCAGACAGAGGAGTTATTCAGTGGGGAGTGTCCCCTTTAATCCTCTTTGTGGTGTGCTCAAAGAATGCCTTCTCAGGTTTTAGGCCTTTAACAACACCTCTCTGTGAGCAAGGACCCACATATCCCTTCTCTCTCCAGACTAGATTTTAGTCTGCAGCTGCCTGCAGTTGAATTGTGATTATCTCAAGCAGGTCCGATTTACCTCCAGTCCCTGTGCTTTGCTTTCTCTCCAAGAGCTATTACCAGCAGTTACAAATGACCACATAGCTTTTCCAAAGCAGAGCACATTTAAGAACAAAAGCATACAGAGAAAACATATAAAAGAAGTTGCCCATATATGGCAACCCTGGCAGGTTCAAGCCCTTCCAACCCTTCCACAGGATTTGACCTCTCCTTAAACAAAAGGTCATGTCTATTTATTGAATCATCATGAAGGCCTCTCTGTCAGTTCAAACTCACCTTTTATTTCCCAAGCCCTTTCTTTGTCATTGAGTCTCTTGAAACCCAGTCTGAACTAGTATACCCAAACCACCCAGGTATTGTATTTCACTGGAGCTGTTTACAGCCCTAGGATCTGCATCAAATTGCCCCCCACTGTATCTAGTTCCTGGAGGACCTGCAGTACCTGTCACAAGGAGAGACCAAAAACAGAGGCTGATGGAGGGATAGGGGAGCTAAGGACTTCCACTACCAATTACTCCCTGCTGCAGCGAAGAGACTAGATGAGGGGACACAATTGCGTAGACAGCCCTTCTTGTACCCGCCAAATGGCACTAGTATGTGTAGTAAGAAGAGGGCCTGAAACATAAGCCCATGTATCTGAGGCCTGGTATCAGGCCTGAGGTAAAATAGTCAAAACTTGGCTGACATACAGCAAAGTTAAGTTGTGAGCAAGAGGCAGGCCCTGCTCAGAGAATCTGGCAAGAACAGGGTTGATATTGAAGAAACACACATTCCTAAGTAGTGCTAGGCATAAAAATATATATGCAAAAAAAAAACACGTTCCAGAGGGGTGGTACCAGAACACCCTGATACCAAACACATTCCCCAAAGATAACAGGAACAGACTGACCCATCCTAAAGATAAGGTCAGGATGACAGCATAATGGATAGAGATGTTTTAATCAAACCAGCATGTACAAGGTAATGGGTGGCACCCAAATACGTCAGGAGTAATACAAAACTTCTTTGTATCGGTGTATAAAGAGGTATCTCAGAGGAAGTGTCTTTGGCTAGCCTAGGGTATAATGGAAAGTCCCACCAATAACTGAGCTAGTCCGTTGCAAGGGACACACATGAGTTAGTGTGCCTGTAACCATTGACCCAGGACATTAGGACCATGCTTCGTTAACAACAAACCTGACCAAGTTCTTTCGCTACGAACTGAGTCTGTGGATTTATTGAGCTGTTCGATCGGAGCCTGCTGTATGGGCTATCTGGACAGAGTCATTACAGCATGCAGAAAGAACACACACTCAGCCAAACATCTCACGACAGTATACGAAGGAAGAACAGAGAGGGGTAGTGGGGGGGGGGGAGGAGGGGAATTCCAGGCACCAAAGGGATCAAGACATTTAATATCTACTAAAGATGTAGGGTGGGATTCCATAAGGGTTGATGCCATTAGAGATTTAGAGTAGTCCCTCCACCATCTTTCACATCAGCCTCTGGCTAGTGGATGTAATCCGCTATTTATTGAGTGCTCAGCACATTTTTCAAGCCCAGAAAGATCTACCTATTTATGAAGTCTACCTTCTGTATATATTGATAGTAATTAAATTACATGAGAGAGCAGCAGGTGGCTCTAATTCTAAAGAGCATAAAGACTAATGAAGACACAGATCACAAGGACCCATGTTAATCATTTTCTGGTTGATGAAACATATGTATATCATAAAAAGAACAGGAGTACTTGTGGCACCTTAGAGACTAACAAATTTATTAGGTCCACGAAAGCTTATGCTCTAATAAATTTGTTAGTCTCTAAGGTGCCACAAGTACTCCTGTTCTTTTTGCGGATACAGACTAACACGGCTGCTACTCTGAAACATGTATATCATAGAGGTTCTTAATTCTTATTGCAGTTTTACTTCTTGAGAATTTCTTTTCAAGACAATTTCCACTACAGTAAATTCTATGGATGTTTAAGACAGTTATCTTTACATTCCACATATCTCTATATTGCTTTCTTTGTAAGCAGCTGAATCTGTCAACAGAGGTACTGATGTAGTATCATGTTGTCTGTTTTTGACAATGTCAGTGACATTTGATCCTTTACCCCTGTTATACGGTCATCTATGTCCTTGCTATATTGAACAAGTGGTGGATTAAAACCATTTATACAGACACTGCAGTACAGACCCTCAAAATTCAGCAGTAGTACTCCTTAAAAGTGTATATGTACATTTCTAAATGAAAAAGAGATCTAATTGATGTTAAAATTATTTTGTTTCTCTTTTAGCACTCAGGGAAAAATATACACTAACATTTTAAAAAGTGTTACATTAAATGGAAGAAACAGTGCATTATATTGACAATGTTATGGTTAGAGGCAAATATATTTTGACAAATAGATATTTGATTTATAAACAAAGCTCTTGTCTCTTTCACAAAAAAGCTAAAACTATTACAGCTGGTTATCTCATTTATCTGTATTAGTGTCTTCTCTTCAAGCTTTCTGACATTCTAGATAAACTCATTCTGTTTTGCATAATTAGGATATACGGTGTGGGGAAGGGGGAAGGGTTAAGTGATCAGGTTAATACATTTTTTTTTCAAGTCCCCACATCTTGAAATCTACAATATATTTAGAATATAGGGTTTTCAAAGTCATCTGACTTCTATTCTGAATCCTGAAGTCTTGACCACTGAAGCCAGTGGTTTTTTTGCCCAAGTAGGAATGGTTATAAATTGCAAAATCACAATGCTTATGATTTGATCTAAAATGTATGTTCAATCCATGCAAAATTGAAACATTTTACTGGATAACTGCAATAGAGCAATCATTCCAGCCATGAAAGATAATGTACATAATACTACTGTTTTGAAAGAATATTACTTAAAAACATTTAAGTTCAGTATATTTATAAACAGATCCAATTTCCCTGAGGACTACTGTAAGTGATTTTTTTAAAATGCTTAACACACAGTCTAGTATATTAGTAAAAGTATTTTTTCTGAAATAGGCTTCAGCAATTTTTTTAAACTGCCTAAACTAGAATGTCCTAATCTCTAAAAGGATTGATGTGAAAGTGATCCTTTTAAAAAAATTAGATAAATGAAAGTGTTTGGTGAATGTCAAGTTGGACTGAAGAAATTCCTGTTGACTGACCACTGCATACTAGCATTACTTTGTGCAGCTGATCAATAGATATTAGCTTTAAAAAGACAGGCAGAAAAAGAAGCTGCATCATATTTTTAAGATGACAAGGTGAGGTTTAAATGGTTTCATTCAAGGCTCAATTTTATTTTTTCTTACTCCCATTCCCCAGTTAGAACTATTCTTTTGGGGAAAAAAAATATATTCAAGTGATCATAAACTTAATTTATACAGCTTTTAGCTTTGTCTTTCTACCTTTGTAAGTCAATCACTTTCAATATGTAAATGAGAGATTTTTTTGGTCCCATTTTTTTCAACTATAAATTATAAAATTATGCCACAAGTATTCTAATTACCTAACACAAATCATAAAATTGTACCAGTAGTGAACTAACCAGGAACCCTTACTACTTTTGACCAAGGCCCATCATTGCAGACGGACTTCAATCACATACGAGGGTCTCCTGGCCTGAAAATGCTGAGCGTAACACAAAGCAAAAGCACGCTCACGTCTTAGAATTTCTCCGATATGAGACGGTCCAATCTTCTGTCTCTTCCCTTTCCTCATAAGCTTGCTTCCCTTTCCCTTCAAAACCTTTTATCAGCTGCAACATTCAATGCTCACAATAGTGCTATCTGACACTACAGTAACAGTTTCAGGGAAGGAAGAAGGGAAACTCTAAGGATGGGAGAGTCAAGGAGTAGGAAAACAGTAGATAGGCAAAGGGAATACTGATTGAAGAAAGAGGTCTTTATTTCCTTGTGAATCTACAGTCTAGTACTCCTAACTTTCATTAATTTGTTTTCATTTTCATAATAGTAAACTTTCTATTAAATGTGGATTTAATTACATTTAGATATGCCTTAAGCATAACAGCATTTTTCATTGATGATTGGCTTTTATAAGAATAATTATACTGCTATTAAACAATGCTAGAAATACATTCTGCATATTACATATATTACATTTACAACTTATAATGCATACAAATTGGCAAAAATAATTATGCAGTAACGATTTCCTTTATAAAGGAAGAAAAAAAATGAATAAGCGTATTCCTTTTAGTTATTGTGAAAATCAGACAGATAATCAAGAAATCTACTAGCTACATTGCCCATAAAGCCCTATAGAACAAATGCTCCAACCATTCGATGCTCCCAAAATAAATGTACTCTTCTTGATACAGGTTTCTGTCAGCATGCCGATCAGATTTTTCATAATGTAATTTACATAGGCTTCTAGTCAATAGAAATAAATATAGTTTTCTTTTAAACCCTCACAAAATCCATACACAGCTCAATCAAGTCACACAAACTAAAGGTAACTTACACAATCTATAAACTGTGGTATCCTAGTTGCTTTGATGGTGTGTTAAGAAAATCTTTTAGCTATTTAAATTCTGAGGATATTGAATATTCTTCCTTCTTAATACACTGCACGTAAGGTGGCACGAAAGGAAAGATTCAATTCAAGAGAGCAATACTGTATATTTTGCTTATTTTTATGGCCAGACATAATATATTTTGAACTAAATACACCAGAACTCTTTAGACTTCATCAACTTTGCCTACAATAAAATCTACCAGTGGTGACAAGTTATGATGGTACTGTATATCTTTAACATACTGTAGTTCAACCTGCTGTGCACGGATTTAAACAGTGCTTATTTGTTCAAAACCCTCAATATCATATATAAGTCAAATAGTGAAAGATCAACACAAGACAATTCTTTAATTAACCATAATTGCTAAGAAATAAGCCATTTCATCTCACGGGCAGTAAGCTGAACATACCAGATCTTGCCAGATTTAAGACACTAGCTGAGAACATGTATAACGCAAAATAACTGAACAGGGTAAAATTTGCTCAGTAATAGGAATTTTCTAGCAAATATAATTACAGAAGACATGGCTATTTTGTTTCCATCTGCAACTATTATAGTACTATTTCTCTGCTTGCGAATCATTAAAAATGATTTCAGTTCCTCAAAGGCTTCTGAAATAACTACTAGTTACTTTTCAACCCACACTTCTTCATATGGACCTGACTACATTGGAGAACTTCTCTCGTCAGAGAGCCTATTAACAAGAATAAATTCATTCTCTCAACATGTTTATATTCTAACATAATAGGAGATAAATGGGGACAAAACAGAAGATCCCATGTTAATTAACTATATGTTTGCCACATGTGGATCAACCCCACACAAAATGACAGTTTTACAGTTGTCTAGGGAGATCATTAGGGTCCCTTAGCTTCTTTTCCCAGTGGAAAGGTTTGAAATACTTTCAGTTGAAAGAGGTTGTTAGATGGAGATGGGAAGAACCAAGATACTGGATTATTACAACAACAGAGGCTGACTATGTCCACAAGTTGCAATTTTACAATCGGTGATTTCATATATTAATAATAGAGGGCATTTTTTTGCTTCATAATTTAGCAGTCAGATCAGAAATGGAGATTACTTACAGTAACTGGAGGTTCTTTGTGAAGTGTGATCTCTCTCTGTATGGCACGCGTGTAGGCATGCATGCCATTTGCCTGAGTCTGGAAATTTTTCAAACCAGTGTCCACTGAATCATATATGCACAGAAGCTTCCCTCATGCTCCCGACTGAGGCTATAAGAGGGTCAACGCTTCTCCAGTTCCTTTTCTTACCACGATCCAACAGGATCTGAAGTGGAAGGGAAGGAGGGCGGGCAGTGGAATACAGATAGAGACCACACCTCCAGTTACAGTAAATAACCTTCATTTCTTCTTCAAGTGATGGTCCCTATGTGTATGGCACATGTGGGCGACTGGCAAGCAGTATTCAGATGGAAGGGAGGGTGTGAGGAAGATGGTAGCAGAAATGCTTGTAGTACTGCCATTCCTACAGCTACATTTGCAGTTTCAGCTTGAGTTAGACTGTAGTGTGTGGTGAATAGGTTGACGAAGCTCCAAGTTGTCGCTCTGCAAATCTCCTGTAATGGAACATCTGATAAGGATGCTGTGAAGGCCACCTGAGACCACATGGAGTGAGCTATAATACCCCAGGAGGAGGGTTCTGTTTGTTCTTTTGTAGCATTCTACGATGCATCCTGAAGCGCACTTAGAAATCCTCTGTGAGGATATGGGCTGTCCATACAATCTTTCTGCTATGACAACAAAGAGTCTCAAATTTTCTAATGGGTTTTCTTTGCAGGTAGAATGCCAGGGCGTGCCTGACGATGAGAGTGAAGTCTCCTGTCTTTGGAAGAAGCATGGGGTTTCAGGAAAAATACAGGTAAGTGTAATGATGTAGAACTCAGAAAAAATCATGGGAAGGAATTTTGGAAGTAATCTAAGGGAGATCTTCTCTTTGTGAAATACTGTATGAGGAGGGTCTGCCATCATGGCTTCTTGCTTATTGACCCTTCTGGCCAAAGTGATGGCTGCTAAAAACACCACCTTCATGGGTCATGTTGCCACATTGTGATAGTGGGTCATGGCACATATTGTGATAGTTTCAAAGAGCAGACCTGTGAGTGTTTACAGAACAAGGTAAAAGTCCCATTGAGGTGTAGGTTTAATGATTGGTGGGAAGGTCCTGATCAAGCCCTTCATAAATCGTACAGTAGCCAGGTATGTAAAGACACAACATCCTTCAACCGGAGAGAGGAAGGCACTAATCCCTGCTAGGTGCCCCTATAGTGAACTAGGGGCCAGACCTGAACTATTTGAGGAAAGGAGATAGTCTAGGATAACTAGAATGCCCACAGTATCAAGTGAATATTGGTGGCGATGTGCCCAGGCCAAAAATTGATGCCATTTAGCCAAGTAGCGGGATCTAGTAGAATCTTTTTCACTTTGGTTAAGGATTTCCAGAACGGGGTGGAACATTAGCATTCTATTTCCAACGTCCATCGAAATACCAGGCTGTGAGGTGGGGTGAGCCTTGGTTGGGGTGCTTGATTTTTCCCCCATTCTGGATTAGGAGGTCCTAAAATAGGCAGATCCTGATAGATAGGTGTGTGGACATCTTTAGGAATTCTGTGAACCAGAACTGCCTGGACCAGTAGGGTGCTAAGAGGAGGATGGTGGCTATGTCGCCATGGAGCTTCTGTTCAATCTGTGGTAGTTGGGACAAAAGGTATATCTGACATTATTTGTCCAGTACAGCAGGAGAGCATGACCGTGGGAACTGCAGCCCGTGGCTCTCCTGGAGTAATACATGGAAAGCTTTCTGTTCGTCTGAGGTGCAAAGAGGTCCCTTAGTGGAATACCCCATTGTGCTAATATGTTGGTTAGAACTGTGTGGTGGAGCTCCCATTTGTGGTCAGAAAAGCTTCTGCTTAACCTCTCTGATAGGAAGTTGTAAATACCCGGGAGGTATGCAGCTTGAATCGTAATGTGGTTTCTGATACATCACCTCCAAAGTCTAACTGTTTCCAGGTAGAGGGGATGAGATCTTTCTCCTCCCTGTTTGTTTATATAGACCACTGTGGTGATATTGTCTGATGCTATTTTTACATGGAGTAAGCATATGAGGGAAAGGAAGGCCTTGCACGCAAGGTGGACTGCTCTCACTTCCAGTAAGTTTATGTGTAGCCCGGCCTCTTTTAAAAATATAAGAACGGCCATACTGGGTCAGACCAAAGGTTCATCTAGCCCAGTATCCTGTCTTCCCACAGTGGCCAATGCCAGGTGCCCCAGAGGGAATTAACAGAACAGGTAATCATCAAGTGATCCATCCCCTGTGGCCCATTCGCAGCTTCTGGCAAACAGAGACTAGGAATACCATCCCTGCCCATCCTGGCTAATAGCCATTGATGGACCTATCCTCCATGAACATATCTAGTTCTTTTTTGAACCCTGTTATAGTCTTGGCCTTCAAAACATCCTCTGGCAAGGAGTTCCATAGATTGACTGTACATTGTATGAATGCACACAGGGTCCAGGTGCCCTGAGCATTGTGGTAGTCCAGGTGAACACCCCACCCTGTAAGGGAGGCATCAGTCAGGATGGTGGCCCTTGCTTGGTATGGGAGGGTTGAAGGGAGTTCCACCATGAATTTGTTTGGGTTAGACCACCAAGCAAGGGAGGTCATAACTCTGGTGGGAACTGTGACCTTGGAGTCAATGCGATCCCTGTGTGGTTGGCAGGTCGAATGGAGCCAAGCTTGCAGGCACTGCAAGTGGAATCTGGTGAACGGCATCATGTAGGTGCATGCAGCCATGTAGTCTAACAGAGAAAGACACCAGCGCACCATAGTTTGGGGGTGATGCAAAAGATCAGCTTGCTAATGGTATAAAACCTATCAATGGAAAGAAATGCTCTTGCAGAGACTGAGTACAGCCATGCTTCCATAAAAGTTATTGTCCTTGGGAGGTAACAAAATGTACTAACACCTAAAGTAGAAAGAAGGTGCTGAAGAGGTCCCATTGCTGACATGACTTCCTGATGAGATCAGCCCACTAGGAGCCAGTCATCCAGGTATGGAAATACTGTATAACCCTGGCATTGCATCTGGGCTGTTACCACAGTGAAAACTTTAGTGAATACCCTGGGGGCTGTAGCGAGCCCTCAGGTAAGGACATGAAACTGGTAGTGCTCTTGGCCAATGAAGCACAGAAACTTCCTGTGAGACGGGTCAACATCTATATGGACATATACATTCTTCCTGTCAAGAGCTGCAAACCACATTCCCTCCTGAAGGGAGGGGATTATAGATGCCAGTGCAATCATCCTGAATTTCAGCTTTCAAATAAAGGTGTTGAATTGCCGAACGTCCAGGATGGGTCTCCACCCTCTGTCTTTTTTGGAGATTAGAAAATATGGAGCGTAGAACCCTGTGCCTTGATACTGAGGTGGGACACATTCTATTGTCCCCCAGCGTAAAAGGTATTCCGTTTCCTGTTGATCAACTGGTGAGATCCCTCCCCGAAGAGGGATCAGGAAGATGGTTTGTGAGGAGAGAAGAAAAGAAACTCTATGGAGTATCACTGATGGATAATCTGCAGGACCCAACTATCTGTGGTGATCTTGTTCCAGCTGTGGGTAAAGAAAGTAAGATGGCCTCCAAAGATGACAGGAGAAGAAGTAGGTGCCATTGAGGGTGGTATGCAGGTCTCGACCTGCATGTCAAAAATGACTGTTGGCCTGTGGTTGGGAGTAAGTGGAGGCTGTGGCAGTACAGGGAGCCATGAAACGGGACCCCTGAATTCTCTGTCATTTATGCAGAGGCTCAGGTGGACATATGGAGCATGCCACAGGGGTGGTCGTGGTCTAAAGGGCTGTCTCTAGTGTTGCCTCTGGGGGGACTGGAGTGTAAATCCCCAGGGATTTCAGAACGGATCTTGAGTCTTTTAGAGAGTGCAGGAATTCATCCATCTTTTCATTAGAAAGTTGGATTCATTGAAGAAGAGGTCTTGGAGGTGTTTTGGATCTCTCTAGGAAAGCCTGATGACTACAGTCACGAGTCCCTTCATGTGATCAGTTCTGTGGCCAAACTTCTGGACACTATCTGCAGCACCTATTGCAGCCTGGAGAACCAACTGTGCCACTAACCTCATATTTTGCTAATAAAACTTAATAATTAGCTATACAAAATTGAAGACCAGCAGAAGAGAAGACCTTCCTATCCAAGAGATCCAGTCTCTTTGAGCCCTTATCTGTTGGGATGATTTCTGATAGTGCGACCAAGCTCTTTCCATAGCTGCCTGTATTGCCAACAAATTGGGGCAGGATGGGAAAAAAGTCACCTCCTTTGGTAGGAATAAAATAATATTGGGGGGGGGGGCAGGTATACAGTCACAAGATATTGGTGTGTGCCAAACTGCTAAGGTCAGTACTAATATAGACATGTTAATTGGAAGGGCCACCCTGGTCGGTCCCTGTGGTTGCAAATTGTCCAAGAGATGGTGTTAAGGGTCCTGGACCTCTTCTAATGGGATCTGCAAATTGTTAAGAGATTCCTTACAACAGTTCCTGATATTGATGGTGGCCATCTGATGCAGGAGCGATGTCGTCATCTGGAAATTATGAAAAGGCACCCATCGGAACTGTTGGTACAAATGGAATTTGTTCCAGCTCTTCCTGCTTATACACGGATGGAATCATCTGACGAGAGGGGGAGGAGTGGTACAACTCCTGACTGGGGTTTGGGCACCTGCCACAGAGATCCCAAGGGCCCCAATATAGAGGGATCCATTAGTCGTGGTGGCCCCCAAGGGAAATCGGTACCAACTATCCCCGGGGGGGAGGGTCATATCTGGAGGGATGGTAAGCATAGCTTCTCAACCATCTTCCAGGACCAGAGAGCATTTCCTCCTACTGGGACTAGGTGGGAGGTGGGGGGAACAATACTATACAATAACTAATAAGCTAAGATATAAAACTATGTACAAACATCTTACTTTATACAGGTTATGCACAGAGTGAAGGAGGACATGATTCCAACTTAGGACATGCGGCAGTAAGAAGGAACTGGGGAGGCATCGACCAACACTCGGTTGGGAGTACGAGGGAAGCTACTGCATATGTGTGTGTCAATGGACACTGCTTTGAAGAATTTCCAAACTGGGGTGCATGGCATGTATGAGTACTCATGTGGAATATACATAGGGACCATCACTCAAAGTTGAAGTTAACATTGTCAGGGCATAATCAACATGTACCCCATCCCTGGAAGCAAAGTATGCAAATTTTCAGCCTGTAATATTAAAGTTTGTCTTATGCAATGATCTTCCTCATGCAACACAAACATTTTCTTTTTAGCAATACTTGTAACCAAGTACTTTGTACTTCAGGATAATTGTTGCTTGACAGTAAATTTTATCCTAATTCATAATTTCAGATTCTATGTTAAATATAAAAGATCACTAGATCCAATTCACAAATATACAACATACTAAAAATACACATTCAAATTATACTTTCTTGGGAAAGGGTTCTTAAAGAGTTTTGCTCAAATTCATGTTCCCTCCAAGCAGACACTAGCCTAAAGGATTTAAAAGGAATGGGACAACAATAGGAATGTAGTGGTATCATTAAATATATTCATGCTCACCTGCTGTGATGTCATCATCAACAAGATCATGCTCTTCTTCCTGAACTTTGACTTCTGACCCTGATGAATCTGGACTTGCGCTACCAGTTTGAATGGCTTCCGCTGTCACTCCAGCTGAAACAAATTCAGTCACATTAAAAAAATGACTATTTTGTTTTTAGTTGATCTTTTTTTGGAATTTATAATCACAAACAAGCTTAATTTTCTCCCACTAGGAATTGCCAATGCTTTGAAATAATACCTTTATAACTCTTTCTGATCAGCACTAAGGAAAGTTTCTTTCCAATAAAATTTCAAATTTTCCTTCCTTTTATATTAGCATATAGAAGCAGGTTTAATATTGAGATTTGAAGGCAAAATATAGACACACCTTTAGCCTTCTTTAAAATATATTAATATCAGATTTTTTTTCTAAGTGTGACAAAATGGTATATAATTTTCTATAAATATAAACATAGGAATGATTTCTCCTAAAAAGAAACATTAAAGGCATTTATATATTTCTTGTACATCTGATGCAATTCAACAATAAAAAGGATTGGACATCTACATGGATAATGAGAACATTGAGAATTACATCAGAAAGAATTTTTAAAAACTAGAGTTTGGAAGTTGTGTGGAATCTCATGCTTCAGAGCACGACAACTTCTGGCTAATATAGTTTCAAAGAAATAGCCCTTATGGGCAAATTATTCAGTAATTGCCCACGTGATGATTTTTTGGGGGCGGGATTTTTGGACTAGTATCTGAAGCCATTGTCAAAGGCAGGATACTGGACAGACAGATCACTGGTTTGGTTGGATACAGCAATTCCTAGGTCTCTGATGAAAAACAAAACATGACAGCCCCACTGTGGTATACTCTTGTGTAAAAAAACATTTTACACACACACACACACCCACACACCCACACATAAAAACAAAATTCTGTGTCAAAATATTAGTTCAGCTGTCATAATAATATGATCAGGAGCACCATGAAAAAATTAATTTCTAAATCCAAAGTACAAGAAAAAGATTTCTCCATAAGTGGTTGTCCTTAAATTGAAGGAATGGAGTAATAAAAGAAGGTAATGAAAAGACGGAGGACGGAACACACAACCAAATCAGTAACAGTTACTAGTATCACTTCACTAAGCCTGCTAGTAGTGATCATGTTAAGACCACCTAAATTAATAGCTTTGGAACACAGTACATTATTAAAAAATAAAGTTTATAATTTTATCTTACCACTATCACAACTAATGTACACCACAGTTCATAACTTTAACTCTGCTCCTCTAGGGATGTGAGCATTTCAATGCTTCCTTTACCAGACTACCCATTCCAAACACATCAGACTATCTTTCAGCCTTCTCTCTGGCACACATCCTTCATCAGAATATCCCCTTTCCCCCCAAATGTTATTAGTTGTGCAGATTTAGTGCAATAGTTTGGTGTGTTGCGAGGGTTTAGTCTGGTAAGGAGGTGCTGGAAGGCTGGCATTACTAGCGGGACAAAATTAACGTAGTTTGTGATGTACAGTAATTGTGGAAGTGGTAAGGTGTATGAATGAGTGGAAGATTAGAAAGCATATAGGAAACTTGACTTTTCATTTCCTGTGAAGCAACCTTAACAATGCTGGTGAACTTCCATATTTTAGAAAAAGAGTTTAACAGTGGATGTCACATCCCCATGCAAATCTACACGATCCCGATTTCTCTCTTCACACCAATGATCCCCCCAGCCAAAAGATGGGATCCTTGGGCAGCACAGAGGAATTCCCCGTGATGAACCATGGGGAGTTTGTCAGACAGAGGTGCTGGCTTTGTAATGGAACTGGGAGTGCTACTTTTTAAGGGCTCTCTGCCCACCAGATTGTCCCTATCCTTACACCTTTTAACAGCTAGGACAAGAAGGAAGGCTAGGACTAAAGAGAAGTGATAATTGTATTGAGGGACATAGAAGCAGTATTGCCAGATACATGTATTCAAAAGTCAGGAATTGGTTCCCCCAAATCATGAAACGGGCTTAAATATAATGAGATTTTAGCGGGGAAAAATTCATCTGCCTGCTAATTTTTGAGCCATTAAGGGGAAACTGCCTACACCCAATTTGTGAGTTATCATTTGACATTCTAAATTCAACCATAAATGCAAAAATTTGAGCCTCTCCATTTGGCTTTTGGGAAATGACTCTACTTAACCCTATGGTGAGTGAGCTGCCATCCCTCTCACTCATCGCTATCCAGTGTCTTCCCAAATCTTCCCTGCTATCTCAGGCAGTCTTCCACTCCATTTGCATTCTCTCTTTCTTACTACCCATTTTGCAATATCTACTCAAGATCAATTTTGTGTAGATACATATTGTTTTAATGATGCACATCTACAACAAAAAACTAGAAAGTCTCACAGATTACAGATAGAAACCCACTGCAAACACTTCCGGTTAATGATCTATTACACAAAGCTAAACAAAAACTACATAGAAAACTCAAAAGACATAATAAACTTTTTGTAGAATTTACAACAGAAAGATCAACATGTAGGAAACCACCTTCCCTCCCAGGAATGCATGCCCTAATTTCAGCCTCTTTGAGAAGTCAACCTTAACTATGGAGTCACAATCAAACCCTCCATAAAAGAGCACCACCCCACACCTATTAGGCTATATAAATAATCATAATAACCTATGCACTGAATAAACAAAAACATATATGAATACACATCTCTACTGAGTCAGAGAACACATTGGTCCTCTGCATAAAGGCAAGCAAATAAAACCATTCTGCAACAAGGAGCTTCATAAATTCCATCTTCTGCATGAAGCAATCTAGAATATGGTCCACTTATTCCTAAGCACTCTATGGAGAACCCACTTGCCTACATTAGGATGTCAGCAGGCACAGCAAACATGTTTGATGCATCCCCCAACATGACTCTTAAGACCCCAGGGCTAGGCAGTGTCTGCAATTCTTCCATGTCTTTTCCCATCCCAGGAAGAGGATAGATTTGAATGGTTGCTTAATCCTGAAAAATGCATTAGAAAGCCTCTTCGGAGATGGAAGCTCCTCCTCAAGTAAGGTACAGTCTCTGTGGGTGTATAACTGGATAAGTTATCAGAAGCTTATGGTATGGTGGCCCCAAAAGGTAACTTTTTATTGGATAGCACCCTTAGTGAATACTGGTTTGCATAAGCATTATGGCAACCATGAATCTGTCTGTCACCAAAAGGAGGGTGATGTTCCATTTGATATGTGCTACAATACCTAGGCTTAATAAGGATGAATAAAATGGACAACATTAAAAGAATGCCCAGGCATGTGTTGGTTTACATCAGATATACAAAAAAATATTTCTTCCGCTCAATGAAAATCCAGTAATCAGGAACATGTACTCCTGTACTCCAGTGCTTTCTAGATAATTGCTAAAAATAACACCTAAAAAGTATGTCTTAAATATGTCAAAAATCTGAATGCATGTTCAAAATAAGCCAAATAAAATACTAAATCTAATGGAAAACTTATTTTACTATGAGTGATTTCACCAATGTGTGATATCCAATAAGTGTATTAATCATAGTATTAAATATAGCTGTCTAACCTATTTATCATTCACTTAAATACATTAATATTGTGCAATGCAATATTATTTTACTTGTATTTTTCTGCTCTTATAACTGAAGTCTTCCAAAAGTAAAAGGATCAAGCACACGTATGTTAACGTACACCAAAGACCAATTAGTGAGCAACAGGTTGGGGTGCTTTTGAGATCACCAGGTGATGCCAGCTCATTCAATATCATCTGTCACTGTCTTCTACTACTTCTTCCTTGGCTTGTCTCACTTTCTCTTTCCTCCTTCAGATATCCAGTTCAATGCTTTCTTAGCATGTCTCCCATCTTCCATTCAGTGTACAGGTCCCAACCATCTGAGCGTTCTTTCTTTGATATTTTCTAACATGTACTGCTCGATCAGGTGCATTACTCTCACATACACTCTTTTTGTTAGCCACTACCATCGGCCAACTCTCTGCTCTGTACAGTGGTGTGCTCTGTACAATCTGACCTTTCGTTTGGTGTGGAGATCTCTAATTGATCAGATGTTGTTCATCCTTCCAAAAGTGGTGTTTGCTTTTCCTAATCTAGTATGAATATCTTTATCGCAGTCTCCTTCAAATGTCATCACTCTTCCTAGACAACAGAACTGTCTGTTATATTTCTTTTCTGTCCACATATACCTTGGCATCAGTTTCCTACCTTCAAACATCTTTATTTTCTCTTCATTTACTTTCAATCTAATAAAAAGAACAGGAGTACTTGTGGCACCTTAGAGACTAACAAATTTATTAGAGCATAAACTTTTGTGGACTACAGCCCACTTCTTCGGATGCATATAGAGTGGGTGGGCTGTAGTCCACGAAAGCTTATGCTCTAATAAATTTGTTAGTCTCTAAGGTGCCACAAATACTCCTGTTCTTTTTGCGGATACAGACTAACACGGCTGCTACTCTGAAACCTTTCAATCTAATGTTTGCTGCTTCCTGTTCTACCTCTGATGAAAGGACAACCATTCTGTTTCACTATGTACTCAGTAAATCAATGGCGAGTCACTAGTTTCTGTTACCCATTTAAACCTGCAT